>NW_009695160.1:13480-41639 GCF_000703405.1 Apaloderma vittatum | reverse complement strand
AGCAGGGGGTAGTATTCTGGCTCAAGCTGAACAGTTTTAGAATGACTTATTTTCCCAGTAGAAAACTGAATTATTTGGCAGCAATCTTTCCTGCAGGAACTCTTTTTTTCACAAGCTACATTATTTTCATTGGGAAATCATTTGGGTTTTAGTGTTTTTGTATAAGCCATAGAGCTGGTAATTGATAACTGTTTTCAGTTTTTGTTTGACTGGAGGCCTTACAGTATTCAAAATGAAAGGTACTGTCTGGTATCAGTGTCTGATTCTTGAGCTTTCCAAAGCCTTCAAACCAGGTCAGTGCTCATTTTGGAGATAGCAGGGGCTGCTCCCAACAGAATTTTTTATTGTAACCTTAGGGAAAATCTTTGAGTCTTGTTTCTCTGCTGTGCTGAGCCTGGGCAGTGCACTCGCACGAAGCCCAACACACTGGCACAAGAAGGTTGTGCCAGACACACATGTATGTGAGCAGGAGGTATGTAGTGCCTGTATAGTAGCCCCCAGTGGGGGATCCCCACCACCTGAAAAACGTTAGAGCCACGGTGATCCCTAAACCGTTTTGTTCTGGTTAACTTGTAGTTAAAATAGTGTTGTGGCAGTTTTGTATGCAAAAAGCTTTAAAAGTACCTGTTGTCAACTTTTGTGTTACGTGGAGCAACAGCAGTAAATCCACTTCTGTTTATTTTTTCAGGTGACTTCCACTTGCCTCTTGATGTTTTACCAGCTGTGACAGAGGCCCTTGACTCCAAGACGAAAGGGGAAGATTTGCGCAAGGAGAGCAGACCTTTCCACTACTGTGAAAAAAAAACCATGGACCTGTCAGACAGTGACCGTCCCGTGAGCTTTAGCTCCACTTCCTCCTCTGCTTCCTCCAGGGACAGCCACTGCTCCTTTGGAAGCCGAATGACCTTGGTTTCAAACAGCCACTTGGGCTTGTTCAACCAGGATAAAGAAACAGGTGCCATCAAGCTAGAACTGGTCCCAGCCAGGCGATTTCCCAGCGGCAAGCCACGCAAAAGCTCCCCTGCGGACCAAGAGGATCCTGAGGAAAGCCTTGAAAAAAGGCTAAGCATGCCAAGGAAAGCAGAACCAAAAGGAGCGAGCAAAAACTGTGCAATGTCCCTGGTCACAGAGCCAACCAGTCCCAAGCTCCTCTATGTAGACAGAGTTGTCCAAGAGATTCTGGAGACAGAAAGGATGTATGTGCAGGATCTAAAAAGCATTGTGAAGGTAAGAGTCTTTGTTAGGATGGTGTTAACTGTTCTATAATGCTATTTTTTGCATTGTTTGATTTTGCAATAGGACAGACAGACCTGGCAATGGAATTGGCGTTTGCTGGTCTTTATAAGCCAGTGTAACATCATTGTTCTTGTGTGTTTCTAGTTTTTATTTGATTAGGTAAATCTAAGCGGTTGCTACATGTTCATGAAGAAATAACAGAAAACACCCCACATTTTACAGTTGACAGCAGTAGTGAATATCAAGTGATAAACTCTTTGCAGTAATGCTTATTTACAAAAAAACCAAAAATGTACAAGGCTCTGTTTCCTAGAAAGTATAGCAATAAGCAAACAGCAGACAGCTTGTTTGCACCTTTAAGTGCTTTATCTGAAGGATTTCACTTATTAATTCTTTGCCCCCACCAAATCCTAATCCTGCAAATTCTTTTCTACCTTTTTCTCTCTTCCTTTTATGCAGCTTACAGCTGCAGCCTGTTCACTCCCTGTCATTGGTCTGCAGTATTGCATGTGACATGTATTTCCTGGAAAATCCTATTGTTTGGTTGTCGCACATGCAAACCTCAGATGAACAATATATTTCATTTCTCCTTTCTAGCACAGGGAAAAATATGGATGAGTCCTTCTGTGGATCATTCTGCTCATTCTATGTGCTTGTAACTGTGCCACCAGAGTCATGTTCTTTTGTGCTTTTGAAGATGACAACTGAGTCCCTTGGCTACTGTTTATAGTACACATACTTAATCTACATGTGTATGACTGCCCACAAGGAAGTATCTCTGGAGACATGCATGTTTACGTCCCAAGAAATACAGCTTTAGTTGTATGAGATCATCTACAAAAGCATATGCTGCAGAAGCAAGCCAGCTTCTGTGTGTAGTCATCGTTCACTAAACATGACCTTTGTGGTTTTGGAAACCTTCTCTCTCACTCATCCTTCTATGCAGTAAACTATACAACTTGAGAAATTGGAAAATGTCATTAAAATCTTGAAGCATATTTTCCATCTACAAGTAGGAAGACCAACAATTTCTTGCTAGAAATACTGTAAGCATCACTACAGCAGATATAGACTAAATGTGGCAAAGGCTCTTGAAGTTATGAAAGAACTGGAACAGTTTATCTGTGAAATACCTAAGTGTATTTCCTACAGCAACTAATGAATAATGAATCTTGAAAGCATTGTGTGGTACTAGAAAGCCTATATGAGAGATGGAGTGGTTGGCAGTGGGGCTTTTCTTAAGTGGGTGTTAAGAATCTGAGGGCCTCAGAGAAGCTCCTCCCCAAATGATGAGGACAGTGGGGAACCAGCTACCTCAGGGTGTGTATGTTCTTTGCTTGGTCTTAGGAGAGAGATGTGAGTTGAAGCAGAGGAACCGATTTTATGTGTTTCTTCTGTTGTTTGTTTTTTTTTTTTCTCCAGAAGTTAACTTAGCAATGGTGCAGTGATTTATCTAACCAAGGGTGGTGGTTATGAGAAGGATGGGAAGAGCCCACAGACATCTGCAGGAGTATCGCAGCCTTAAGGGATTTGATTATCCGGTCCTCTCTGACTTGAGGCCATTTAGTTTGGCAGCTCCAGCTGACTGGAGCTGAGCCAAACTAAGATGAAGGGAAGCAGCTTGATCTGTCTTGTTTTCCAGATAAACATGGGTCAAATTTTGGCATCTGGTAAGGAAATGGAATGAGAATGGGAAAGGGGAGCTGGGGAAGGGTCAGAGGACAACTACTGCCCAAGAAGTGTGTGGGAACTGAAGAGATACATGAAGGTGGGAGCTGGCGGAGGAACGCATAGGCGAACGAACCAGTGCTAAGTGGAAAGAGAAAATCATTAGAGGGAAAACAATATGAGGAAATGAGAGAAAACCCAGGAAGTGGGAAGTTGAGGGGAGTATGAAATTGGTTGGAACTGGAGCTCTCTAGCGAGTTTTGCAGCTGACTGTTTTACAGCAGCTTATGTACAATGACTAAAAATAGTAAGAAGGTTTTATTGTTTTGGGTTGAATTTTTTCTGGCAGAGGGAGGGAGGAGGAGAAGTAGGGCAACCCAGGTACAAAGAACTAAAAGCTGAAGAGATGTCAGCCTGAGGTTGAGCTAAGAACACAAAAAGGTTTTGTTGTTTTTTAAATTTGGGAGGAGTAGTGTGTTGTTTTTGTATTTTCTTTGTTGTTTTGTTTTGTTTTGTTTTGTTTTTTAATACATCCACACCCTTTCAATCATCCAAATCATTAATGAATATCTTAAACAGGACTGGACCCAGTATTAAGCTCTGCGGTATGCACTGGTCTCCAACTACATTTTGTGCCTTGGATCAGCATCCTCAGGGCCTGCCTGTTCAGCCAGTTTTCAGTCCACCTCACTTTCTCCTTATCCAACCAGTATTTCTTCAGCTTGTTTACAAAGATCTCCTGACACAGTGTCAAAAGGCTTTTGGAAGTCAAGGTAGACAGTATCCACTGCTCTCCACTCATCTACCAAGCCAGTCATTTCATTGTAGATGGTTATCAGGTGGTCAACTTCCCTTTGGTGAATCCATGCTGACTATTCTTGATTACTTTCTTGTCCTTTGAATGCCTGGAACTGATTTCCAAGATTGGTTGTACACAAAGGTGCACAAGTGACACATTAACATGGATGGTGTGAAATGGCATATAGGATCCTGGTACTATTCATCATATCCAAAATCAGCTCAGTTAGCATGGCATAGTATGTTGGGCAGTATGTTTTCAGACCATATTATCCTTAGAACATGTAGTTACTGTGTTTGATATAAAAGACTATAGGGTGAATGGGGGAAAATACAACTTGACCCTCTTTGATGCCTGTACTGACCTAATGCTGTTTGGTCATTAATAACTAAATAAATAGGCATAGTTTCTATTGGTTTTTGAATATCTGGGTGGTCTTTTGTTCTTAACAGTGCCAAAATGTTAGAAGCATGTAGAAATACATTTCATAGGGTGTGGCAAATTTGGTCTTTACCTGGTACTGTAGACCTGCTGCGGTTCTCCTGCTTTCTTTTTAAATTGCTGATAAGAGATATTTCATGGGCTTAGGATGAGTGAGAGAAGGCCATACAGGCATGATTTGGCTCCCTTTGCCCCAGGATATGCTTTAAACTAGCCACTACAGCCATTTTGTCTGTGACCTGAAAGAACAGTTGAATTACAATTTTTTTGAGGCACGCTGCTGAGGTTCTTGCACAGGCAAGCATTGTAACAAAGACAGAGTGAACTTTTCCATTGTTTGGTATGTTTTATCAGATGATCTGTTAAGCATAATTAAAATTTTGAATTAGTGCAACTTGAAGCATGTTTTGGGCAAGTTTGTGATGAGAAATAGGATACCTCTGCTTCCTGCTTTTGTCATGCTGACAGGTGTACTGACCAAGGCAGAACCTGCAGACCTTCTCCTCTTCAGGACCCAGACTGACTTTTTCGAGTCATAATTTAGGTAGAATAGACATACTTTTCAGTTTGAGTAACTTACTGCAGTAACTTTTTTTTTCCCTGAGTAAATGCTGTCCCTGAGTTTATAGTAAAAATGGGTTTTAGTCTTGAGGTTTATAGGAGTCAGAAGTCCACATTCATAATTTGCACAAATTTGCTTTTAACTGTAGAAAGACACTCACATTTTTGTTCTACCTTTGCAAAATGAAGGAGTAATGCAAATTCAGTGTTATAGTGCATGCATGGGTTATTTTACATGTTACGTATCACAGTGATGCCAGCCCGTTGAGAACATCTAGATCCACTGCATGAAACTCAGCCATTTGATATAAGAACTCCTATCAGTAAAATAGTACCAGTAAAAAGTTGTTAGCATCTCTACAGTAACTGTAGGGGAGTGAAGCATGTGTTGTCAGTGCCTTTCACAAATAGTTGGTGCAAACGGAGGTTGAGCTTCAGAAACCTTGAACTTTTTGTAAAATCTGGGAGACTACTTCTGTGTGAATGAGTTCCTCTACCATTTCACTCCAAATATAACATTTTTAAACCACCCATACTGGACTAGTTGAAGTTTCTCTTCTATCTCCTCTTCAGATCTTTTGTCCCCTGTCCCTCTTTTTTTTTATATTTAAGACTCAAGCCTTTTTGTTCAAGCCTTTTTCCCTAGAAAGTCGCATTCTCCTCTGCACAGCCTACTGCTTATGGTGCCCCTGCCCATCTGTCCTAAGTCTTCTCTCAGTAAATCCCATCCTCATGCCCTGTTAGTCCACATTGTCTCATTTCCTCATGTTTTATTGCTTTCTAGTCTTTCTCTTTCCCGTATTCGTAGTGCCTGCTGACTCCAGATCTCTCTCCATAGTTCTCTTGGGCAGTCTGAAGACACTCTTAAATAACTTGTAGCAGCCTTTTTTGCCTTTTTTGTTCTCCCTCTATACCTTGGTCTTTAGTCCAATCTTTCTTTTCTTCTGACAGTGTTTTCATCAGCATTCCTAACTTTTCTGCCCTGCTAAGTTCTGCTGACATCAAATCTTCATCTTCTGGTGTCCATCAAGCTTTCAGTTTCCTCCTTCACATCTTTCTTTAGGATTCCTTTGTCTCCTCTGCCCTGAAACTGCACAGGATGCTTCTCCACGTCAGATAAGGATAAGCGAGACACAGGAATGATCTTTTCCTTGCTCATGTTTCACAGGAGCAGATTTGGGCCAGATTTGATTGGCAGCATCTGAGAATGGGGGTTAAGACCTTCTGAAGCCTGAGCCGAAACATACAAACACCATTGCTAAAATTTCCTATTGAGGATATGTGAATTTGAGGAGTTTCTTTCCTGCTCCTCCCCTCTACACCAGCCTTCCCCCCAATATTGTCAAATATGTGTAGATTTGGACAAAGACAGCAAAAAGCATATTCTACGAAACAAAGTCTCCGTTATGCTCCAGGCTACTCCTTGAGATGTGAGGATATGGTTCATGTCGCTGCTGGTCAGCCTGGGGGTGCTTGTCTTCCTGAGGGAAATGTCACCAAGATTTTTCAACACGAGCACAGGTAAAAAAGGACTTTCTTTCTCAAGAAGGCCTGGGGGAATGCTTTTGCTGAAATCTTCTGAAACAACTTGACAAGAAGGCAGGTTTCTGGCATAGAAAACTTCATCCAAGTCTGTCGAAGTTACATACTTCTACGGGGTGCAAAGGGTGGGAAGAAGCCTTGTAAGAGGAAATATTGGACATTTGCGGTAGACACGTGTTGTGGCACCAATGATTAAGGGAAGCCCTTCTGAGAGGAAGTCAGTATTGGAGTTTTATTGTTCCCAGCTTCCTGCCTCCCAGTGCTGTGGTTAGAGGATGTGATGTCTCGTTCTACATTTTAGGCAATTAGTTAAAAAGACAACTTTGAAGACTGGATGAGCACATTGTCACTTCTTGTAGTGTGTTAGTAAAAGCATAGCTGCTTGTGCACTGCATTTTCAGACAGCATAACTCTAAGAGAAAGTTAATCCCTCCTAAGTTCAAAAGATGGGAACCCCAGTATAGCTAAGACATCCCAGAACTTTTGTTCCCACATTATACTTAATTTCCGTTGGCAGTCTTTTTCTATGGCTGCTAACCTACTTAGCTGAGGAAGGTACCTTTAGATAGATTGCTGACATATGTTGCATTCGAAAATGTTACTCTAGAAAAACACCTCTGTTTTGCAGTACAGAATTGCAGCACCCGCCAAACAGAAATTGTCTGATTAGCAGAGTTGCCCTTTGTGAGCATTTTGTAGCTGAGAAATTTCACAGTGTGCTTCAATGCAAAGTTTATTGAACGTTACTGAGAGATAACTGTGATGTGAGAGGATGTACTGTCCCTCCTTTATGAGTCTTGAATTTTATGGCACTGCTGTAATCATCACACTATAATGATGTCATTGTTCTGAGGTTTTTTCATTGCCTTTATTTTACTCAGTACAGAAAGCAGTGATATGTGGCTTCACAAGCAGAATTTTTCTTCAGTGCATTAAGGCCAGAAGTTAGTGCATCATAGCAGAGGCTGTAAAGCAACCAAGCAATACCTCAGCTTCATGTATAGGCACTGCAGATTTTTAAGTCTAGTCTATCTGACAAAGTTTGCTGATGTACTTCATTTATTTGTCCTAAATCTTCAGCACAAAAAAGAACACAGGTGATGACTGCATGGTTTTTAGGCAGTTTACTTTTAATTTCCTTTTGAACGGTGATGTTTTTGAAACAAGCTCACCTCTGGGGCCAGCTGTAGAGCCTGTCCCATACATAAAGAAAAGATGTTCAGTTTATATTTAAAGTGAGGCAGTGATATTCAAAGTGAGATTCTTCCTTCGTCTTTGCCTTGCTGTGACATAAAAAAGCAGTTAAAAGTAGGTTAGTACACATGTTGTCCTTTCTAACTATGGATTGATACTTAGGCATTTAGAAAATTTGGAGGAGCAAATTAAATTACTTGCAAAACAAATATTCTGATCATTACAGTGGTAAGTTTAACTGTGATTAATATTTGGTATACTTTTGAGATGATGAGCTTTCTCACTGCTTGTATTTTTCCCATGAAGGAAGAGCTGTGTCAAATTCTCACCTTCTCAGGGAAACCATGTCTGAAAAGCAAGAAAAGTTTTCTCCAGTGTTATTGAGATATGATAGCTGAAACAAAATTATGCTTGAGAATCTCAGTACATATCTAGGAGGCTTTCTTGAAGTCCATGAAATTTAAACAGTTATACCAGTATAAATTGAAGCAGAAAAGTGTTCCACTTAAAAAAATCTTTAATAAATTTGGAAGCGACTGTATTGGAGAACATCAGGGCTTTGTTTCTGAAGTTGCTGTTTAAATATCAAGACTATAATCTGCACTAGAGACTGTTAGGATGTTATCTAGAGCACCACTAGACATTTACCAAAAAGGTGTAAACAGCTGTTCTGGCTACCCTGAAAGAAATACCCAAAGTAAATCACACTTTTCCCTTCTCACGCAGTAGGACTATTCATTTTTCTCTGCAGACTTCTTGCTGCCTGGATGTGAGCCATATTAAACATCCTAAAGCAACCTAAGATGATGGAAGTATACACAAACTGCTGTTGCTGTTTGTGTCTTAAGTAGTTTTAGATGAGGTTATTTCTGAAACTCTAATATCTTGAACAAAAATATTTTGCTAGCTATGTATCCTTTAAGCTTCTCATCATATGTGCACTGCAGTGAAACCAAAATAAAAAGAGAAGCAAAACCCAAACCTTGTTTTTCTGGGCACGAGAAGGACTCTGAGCTTTGGAAAAAGATGTTTTATAGCTGTACAGTAGGAATATATTGTGTTATGAACAACCAGAAGCAACATGACAAACTATTTACGTGGTGAAACACAGCTACTTATGTTGTGGTATGAACAGGAGCTTTGTAAACTAACTTCACAGGAAATATGCAAACTAGGGTTAAATACACCGATGTGTCTTTTTTCTTATCTGCATCATCACTACTTCAATCTTATTTCTGCTGTTAACATTAATAAATCTACTTCATTCAGCGCATTCCAAAGTATTTGAAAGACACTGAATAAACTGCCATTGCTGCCTTGTGTTTTCTCCACTTCTGCTTTGCATCCAGTTCTTATCTTAAAGCTAGATTGTAGAAACATGTTGGGACAGGGACCGCCTTTGTCAGGTGATTGCAGAGCTTCACCGTATGGCTGGGACTGCATCCGCAAAGACAACACAAATATACAGCCATAACTTCTGTTTGTTTTAAGGTCAGCTTTGTGTTTGGACACCGCAAAAGAGTGAGTTATATTGCAGTAATAAATGAGCTGTCTATAAATGTACAGTGAGCCTTTCTCAAGCTCTGGGTGCGACAAAACCAGCGGGGATGGCTGCAACTCATCCTGGGAGCTGCAGAATTGTGGAAAAGCCCAGCTGCCACTGCTCTTGTCCTTCGTTTTCTTTCAGCAGGGTGTTTGCAATCTCCTACCCACTTTCTAACTGCCAATGAAGATAGATAAAAGGGCAAAAGTTAATCTTCTGTTCCAGAAAGCTTTATCCTTTTGGGAGAGGGGAGGCAAGGGGAAGATGTAGTTAAATACAGAGCACACAGCATTTAGGAGTGCTCGTGGTGGGCAGGAGGCTCCGGGAGTGAGACTTTGCTCTCGTGACGGTACTGAGGCTGGAGCAGGAGGCTGTGTCCCTCTTATATAATATAGTGGGATGGATAGAGAGAGCCCTCCTGGAGTTCAGAAAGTTCCAAGAGAGTGATCTGTTCACCTCTGCCCTCTGGCTTGCTGTTGCTCACCAGCAGCAGAGGAGCTCTGCAGAGCAGCAACTCTGGGAAAGCAGCGAATTTATAGTCTGAGAGCTGAGAGGCAGGAGAGAGAAAGTGCAGCTTGTGCTGCACAATTTTCAGTAAATATTTCAATGTTTTAATAAGGTGATACATTGTTTGTAGAATAGTTGGGATTTCTGTTAAGAAATATCAAAATTTGGAAGTGATACCTTAAAGCTGAACAAATTCCTGCTCTTCCAGCCAGACGATGGTTTCTGGAATTTTATTTGCTTATTATGGCAATTTCTATTTTGATCCATTTTTAAATTTGTTATATCAACATTATTAAATATTACTTGTTAGTGAACAGTGTTCTATTAATTCATGACTTTTAAACCTGAAGGTTTAACACACCACATAGTAGTCTTGTTCTTTTTTGCTCTCACAACTCGCATGGATTAAAGTGTGGAGGTAGCTGCTATTTTTTGTGGGTTTATGAAAAGACCGTTTTGCAAATAACACACTTCTAAAGAGTTTTCACTTGCAAACTTCCCACTGCTATAAGCTTCCATTTAATTGCTGTTCATATATTAATAATAAAAGCCATCCATAAGTCTCTAGGAATCACATGGTTACTAAGGTTAAGATAAATGTGTGTTTAGGATGTGTGCGGATTTGCTCTATTATGCTGGGTCTGCATTTTCATTCTCTGGAAAACAGACTCTCAGTTTCCCTTCTTGTGTCTTAAAATAAACATTTCTCTTCTAGAATGTCTCATTTAACTTGTAAGCATATCAAGATTTCCTTTAAAAGCTGTTAACATTTGTTTGCCTTTACGAATTGGGGAAGGTTTATTTAACAGGGCAGGGGTCTAGAACACAAGACTCAGGTTCATTTCATGGGTGGTTAACACATTCAGAAACTAAATATACCTTAATAATTCTCTGTGCTTTGTTTGATTATGGTTCAGTAAGGTTATATTCAGACCATTAAAGCAGCGTTATGACAGTTAATTTGTAGATGTACTGATGAACTTTTGAGATTTTCTTTTTATTCATAATTATTAAACATTTTCAGTTGGTATTTATTGAATGATGATGATGATTGACACCAATGATGTCAAGCATCACTTGCAAGCTTAAATTTAGCAATCTCTAGAGCACTTACTTCATCTGTCTAGCAACCTCAAACTATTTGACATCCTAATTACTATTTAATGTTTTAATTTGGCTGTCCTTGTTACTGTAGCTTATTTCTTCTGTGTTTCCTTGTATCTTTAGCTAGTCAGTTAGATGGGCCTCACATAGCTATGATAGCATTTGTTATTGTCCCATGATCTCCATCCACTCTCTAAACTTGCCTCTTACTGCAGCTCTGAGCAGTGATTCCAAGTGCCAGCTTCTGGGAAAAATTCCTGTAGCTTTGATTTAGCAGTGGATTCTGACTAGTATCTGAAGATAAATGCAGGACATGGTTTTAATCAGTGGGTTACAACTTCAGTAAGTTAGTGTGCTGAAGTGTCTGAGTGGGGTTACATGTGAGTTTCTGTTCCCAGTGATCTACCTATGTCTTCTTTACAGATGGTGGACAATTCAGAGATCTTGTCTGTGTATGATTCATGAATCCCAGGTCAACTTATAAATGCTTTTAGTGCATCTCTATCAAATTACAATTTAATTTAATTGACAGCCTGCCTCCCAAGGTGTCTTTTCAGGATGGAAACTTTTAGCATGAAATTCCTGCCATTGAACAGGGGACTATTATCAAACTTTGATTGTGTTTCGTTAGAGCAAAAATTCACTTCAGTAAAGAGGGCAAAAATCCATGAAAACAATCTATCGAAGTAGGCTGGCAGTTCAACACTGGATCAGCTGGTGGTAGAAGGAAGAGACCTTCATAGATGCAGCATTTCTGCTAAAATGGCTCATGGGATAAAGATGACACAAGAGCAGCCACTGGGCAAAAAGGAAGGACATAAAACCTTGGACAGGGGGAGGAGGTAATGGAGAACATGTGCTTCCTTCCACACCAGTCCTAGGAGGGAGCTGTAGGGTGGCGCTGGAAGCTAACATGGATATCCTCTGACACTTGGGCAGGGGTGAGAGGGCTTGCAGAGCTTGTTTTGGAGGCTCAGTCCCTGAAGCAGTGAGGGGGAACCCACAGCTGCAGAAAGCTGAGCTGCTGTCCTCCAACCGTGCATCATGGCGAGGCTGTTGACCCAGCCCAGGGATCCTGTGGATGAACTCGATGCAAGAGCCTCGGGAATGTACAGGGACCTCTCACTGATAATGTTTTCCAGGGCAAATGTTTCAGTTCAGGTCCTGGGACTAGCTGTGCTCTAACAACCTGAAGTCCTGTGACAAGAGCTCCGGACTGTTGTGTTGTTGACGTTGACATGACCTAGAATTTTCTGACTTCATATGTACTCGTATCTACACGGTCACAACTGTTTAAAAGCAGCCTAACCCAAAGAAAGCATGTGGTTTAGAGGTGCAAGGCATAGTGTTAGGCCTCAAGAATTCCGCACTGCTAATTTTGGCTGGCATACACTCCTCCTGTGGCTTTCCATTCATGTGGATGAAGCCAAGAGGACCTACTAGAAGTCACTGCTTTCCTTAGTTCTTAATATCTGTAAATGGGGACAGTGTTCTAACATCTGTAATATAGGTGAGGCAGTCACATCGATTATCAAAAATCTGGCACTTGGGAATAGCTACATGAAAAAAATATTTTTTCTTCCCTTTCTCTTCTGTAGGTAAAATCTAAGTTAGTATTGTTAACTTTATCTGCAGACTCCTAACTGTGGAAGTGCAGGGAGAATTCTGTCATGATCATCTTACTCTGCAGTGTTGAACAGTGGAAATAAAACTCACATGTGCTTCTCTATTTTTAGTCTTTCTTCATACCATGTTCTCACGAGCGCTCTCGCCATCAGTCTCTGCCCTTTCTACCTGCAATCAGCAGAGTATCATCTTACTGTGTCATGACGCCTGCTTCATTGCTGTTACCTGCAGGCTGTGTGTGAGGTGACAGCACGTGTAAATTAGTATTTCTGAGGAAACCGGTTGTGAGCACAGGTATGGCTTCTTCCACCACTTCCAAGTCTGTGTTACCCTCAGAATGACCCAGGTTTGGCTGGTGGTAGGGCCAGGCTCTGCTGGGCACAGCCTGAGATGGATGCTGATCTTTTGGACCTGTGAGGATTTTCTGGCTTTGGATGTCTTTAAGAAATATAACAAACCCACCAAATACTATTTTCCATTAGAGGTAGAAAGTGGAAAGAAATCCTTGCAAAAGATTCCTTCTTTATTTAAGTTTCTGCTTTTACATGTCGGAAGCTGTATGGCAGACAGGGCAAACATTTTTTGAGATTTAATTCAGTGGCATCATTAATGAGCAACAGTTGGAGCAGGAATAAAATACGGTTCTGAGTTTTGTAGCACTCCAACTACATCTACAGTTAAAAAGATGCCTATCAATTAAATGTAAGAATTTAGCTGTGTTAGCCTACTGTATAACCATGTGATTGTACTACTTGCAGCCTGGGTTAGTGGTTGTGTTCCTTATGTGGGAACTGGAGAGATACTTGCTGCTAAGTAACAAACCCTCACCATCACAGCAAAGAGCATCTGCAAAGTCCCTCCCTTTTCTGTTAAATCAATACAGTTAAGACACTGAGGCAGAGCTGCTGCCACTTCTACAGAGGAGTTTCAGAAATGGGAGGTAAAGGGTGATGATTATTTGGACAAGGGCTTTGACACAGAGTTGGAAGTGGGAAGTGCTTTTGAGAGCGGTTGGGCAAGCATTTTCACTCTCAGAAGGCAAGGATGGTTTCAGTCAAAATGAGATCGCCTATAGGTATGTGACCAGTTGTGACTGTTGAAAGAGACTGAAGAGAAAGAATATGGAAGACAGAAGATGAAGGGAAGAAGCAGTCAGGAATGCGTTAAGTTTGGCTACGTGAAATGCTTTGCTTCGGATGTCTCCAAGTAAACCACTGTGCAGATTACAGGAGACCTGCACGAAAATAGCAGGCAGAAGTTTTTCCACCACAGAAGGTGGTGACAACAAAGGTAATTATGTGTTTTAAGGAAAAATCCTGACAAAATAGTTTGATACGGGAAAGAGGTGGAATTGATTTAGGTCTCAATGAGTCCTGGGACTCATATAGCCAAAGGACCCAGAGCAGGAAAGGAAAGTGTGTTTGGTTTACAGCTGCACCTCCTGTTGTGGATAGTATGCTATTTTTTGAGCCACAAGGCATTTGGAGTATGTTGCTGTACGTGCTGAGTAGATCCGTAAATAAAATAGATAATAAGAAAAAAGAAGAGAAAAATATCAGGCAAAAGTGGATTGGTACATACTATAATTGCATATGTAACTGGTGGAATTAGCAGTGAGGATCATGTTATAGAGGTTATTCTGTTGTACAGCTGTTGCGCAGCTGCTTCTTTGGTTACAAATGTGTAGATAGTTTGGTCAGCGTGGCTCTAGCTAGCTGGCCACAAACAGGACCCAGGTTGTGGGGTGTTTGCCTTCTGGCCTACAGCCTTTTCCTCAGAGTGATGTGGATGTAATGCTCAGGTGGTCAAAGAAGCTGAACATTTTCAGTGGCTCCTCTTCTGCCCAGCCACCTGATTTGGGCCAGGTGTGCTGGGCAGAGAGGACTCAGGGAGAAGTGTGCCCATGAGCGTGCTACAGCATCCAGGAGTGAAACCTGCCTTAACAAGTAGCACAGATCTAGCCAGTATCACAAAACTGGGGTCTGAGTGATGTTATGGCATGTCTGGATTGCGTACTGCTTGGTTTAATATTATATATTCCTTATCAGGCTGCAAAACTCAAAGTCACTGGCGTTTCGTTAAGTATCTGGTTTTAAACATTTTTGAGTCAGAGTTTTTCTGATCTAAATCCCCAGCTCTTGAGCCAAGAGTGTCTTGCTTAAGTCCAGAGACATACAATAGCTTTGCTTTTTCCTGCATCCTGTGTTTAGGTGTTGGAAAACAAAGTTACGTGGTGGGTAGAATCCTTCTTTTTTTCTTCTTTTTCTGGTATTGATATTTAATCATATTTTCAGTCTCTTATGTGCCTGCCTCTTGGTAAAGATGTGCATATGTAACAATGCTGCTCTTTCAACAATTTTCCTTATCTTTGGTGATATCATATATGCATAGTCCTGCCCTGTAAAGGGATTACCAAGAACTTCTATAGTATATATGTTTCTTGCAGGGCAGGATAAAAATTGATTCTTATTTCACAAGGTAGTGTGCCTTTTTGCCTATTTTTGTTGCATTACCATTGACATTATTAATTTTAATGCGTAATTTTAACATTGCCACATTAATGGCTGACATTATTTATTATTGTTCAGCCTGTAGTCTGTTTTTAAGGCTAAGTATGTTTCTCTTTTCAGAGGAAAACCTGAGTGGCTAGATGAAAATGTCCCACTAATTTGCGTTTAGTTTCTAAAGTTTGGTCATGGAAAAAAATGAATTTAACCAATATGTGAAGGGTATTTTTTTTTAATTTTGTCCTTTTCTTGACAGTTTTCCCTGATTTCCAATTCATATAATTAATTTTTTAGCCTGTGAGGTTACTGTTGTCATGATTTTGTTCCTCTAGAGATCACATTCTTGTGTGATTATGGAGGAGGGGATGGTAGTCAGGTTATGCAGCTTCTCACAGACATTCCTTCTGATGGGTTCTGATGGTTTCATCATTCCTTTCTGATGGAAGATAAATAGGGGGAATGTCGAACCCAGCAAGGAAGGCAGGGCAATCTGGCAAGACTCTTCTAATTTTTAGAGAGTTTCAGGAAATAGGGTTGAAAAATTGTGCAATTCTGTAAGAGCAAACTTTGCTCCATAAATCAACCTAAGGAGACCGGCTTTGTGTTTGTTTTTTTCTCCTATAAAGTAAGCTAAATGTTTTTGCCATAACTGCAGATAAGCAATAAAAGGCTAGTGAAGGCAAAGGTTATAAACAAATCATTCAGTGCCGACAGAGGGTCCATAGATGCTGACGAACAAATAGAGTGAATAAGGCTGGTACTCTGTTCTGATAAATTTCAATGACTTCTGCACTGTGTCATTATGGTTGCAGCCTGCCCTGTTATCTTGTAGCTCCAAACCTTTCATTACGGCTTCAGATGATAACAGCTGTTGATACGCTGCTGGAGGTTGCAGTGACTACCATGGGGGTAAAGTACCGTTTGCTAAGAAATAATTAGGAAAAAAAAATTAGGGTAGCTTTGATCTTCCTGTGGTGTTGTCCTTGCAGAGGACATGATATGCCAGTATTGCATCGGTTTCCTGGATGAGTTCATAAAGCCTTTACAAGTGCACACACGTTCTACAAAGCGATGTGACCCGAAGGGTCCCACTTGCTCTGTCAGTGCAAGCGGTGTGCTGTGGGCCTTCATCAGACCACTGCGTCAGGACCATCACCCGGTATCCACCTCTTTCACGTCAACAGTATCACAGAATTGTTGAGGCTGGAAAAGACCTCTGAGATCATCAAGTCCAGCCTATGACCCAACACCATCACATCAGCCAGACCAGGGCACTAAGTGCCACTTCCAGCCTCTCCTTAAAACATCTCCGGGGACGGTGACTCCACCACTTCCCTGGGCAGTGCATCCCAGTGCCTGCGCACCCTCTCTGTGAGGAAGGGCTTCCTGAGATCCAACCTAAACCTTCCCCTGACACAGTTTCAGGCCGTACACTCTTGTCCTGTCACTGGTTGCCCGAGAGAAGAGCCCGACCCCCACCTGACTACACCCTCCCTTCAAGCAGTTGTAGAGAGTGACAAGGTGCCCCTTGAGTCTCCTCTTCTCCAGGCTAAACACTCCCAGCTCCCTCAGCCTCTCCTCACAGGACTTTCCCTCCAGTCCCTTCCCCAGCCTCGTTCTCTCCTCTGGACCCGCTCCAGCCCCTCAGTGTCTTTCTTGCAGTGAGGGGCCCAGACCTGCACACAGGGCTCGAGGTGAGGCCTCACCAGCGCTGAGCACAGGGGCAGAATCACATCCCTGCTCCTGATGGCCACACTGTTCCTGACACAAGGATATCTGAAGATTTTTTGCCACTGTGACTGCCCTACGGTCAATGCCACATTAGATGGTTTGTGCTGAGCTCAGGTATCTGCTCGCATGTCTAGCAGCAACATAAACATGTCTGTAGCTGTTCAACTTGCACAAGCCTGGAGTCAGCAAGATTAACAAAAATAGAAAGCTAAAACATGAAAGCAGTCCCTGAATCGTATGTGATTTCCTAACAGTATGAGGTGAGATAAAAGGTACCTCTGAATCCCAAGAGTTTTAAGCAGATAGCAGTCTCACTTTAGTCTAGGTAAGCACAAATCCAACCATTAGTTTCTGGTTTGTTTATGATCCGATGCTGGGAGGAGAAGGGGGCCTGAAGTGCAGTCTTAAGGAGCTTTTAGCAGAAGAGAGCACAAGCTGTGGGTGTGTGGTATAACCTGATACTGGCATATGCGAAAGAAATGCTGGAAAACTGCCAAAGCACCTGCAGGCTGCTGCTTGGCAGGAGCATTAAAAGGCGCTTGGTTCCCTCTTTCTTACTGAGTTGGCAAAAGACTGAGAAGAGTATGCATATGTGGAGGAAAACTGGAATAAGAGGACAAAAGGAGCATAAACCAGGCCATGCTTGTAACACTGTCTACAATTTTAATCATAGAATCATTAATACTGGAAATAACAGTGGACTGTTTGTTATTTAAAAGTTCCACTTATGCTGAGATTAATTCATTTTAAAAGAACACCTCTTTATTCAATAAATACACTGTATGGAGTTACTTATTTTAAGATTGCCATTCCTCTGCAACACACCCTGTTACACCAGCTCAGGGTGCTGCAGGGTTCATGCAATGCTAAAAATGTTTTCAAAGGATCACAGTTCCACTGAAGCTTTTCTGTTCTTTGCTTTTGGGTTCAGATTTGTATTAGCGGGCAGAAAAGGTTGTTTATTTGCTGCCGTCACTGGAGTAGCCCTGAATCTATCATCTAATTCTGCCTTTGACATAGAGAATCGCTTGCTGCAGTCCTGTCTGCTTCACCATCCTGAGCCTTTTACTCTTCTGCAGCTTCTGAGTGTAAATCAAAAGCCAAGGACAGTTTCATGGAGTCCCATGAATGCAGTTCTGACGACTTACTGCAGAAATATATTTCAAAGACAGACTTGGACTACGAGGCTGCTGTCAGCTAGGAGAGAAGGTAGAGTACAGGACAGATGCCCAGTAACAGAACAAGGAATAATGTGTTTAAGTTAGAACGTAGGAAGTTCCACCTCAACATGAGGAGAAACTTCTTTACTGTGAGGGTGACAGAGCACTGGAACAGGCTGCCCATAGAGGTTGCGGAGTCTCCTTCTCTGGAGACTTGCAAAACGCGCCTGGACGTGTTCCTGTGTGGCTGTGCTCTGGCAGCGGGGCTGGACTAGATGATCTTTCGAGGTCCCTTCCAACCCCTGACATTCTATGATTCTGTGCCATCACAGGAGAGATGAGATGATTCTCTGGGGACCTGATTGCTGGCCCACTGCTCTTCTTAACAACATTAAGGTTGCCTTAAAGCCGCTTGCTTGATTACCCTTGGCAAAAAATGCTGTGCTTTGGGGGATGATGAGGGGTACTTTAACTAGAGCTGATGAGTGTGGATTATTGAGCATTAGCATGGAGGAGAGGACAGGAAAGCCTGTGTTTTCCTACCCCTGAATCTTGGTTAACACCCATGACACTGCTGACACTATTTCAGTTGGAAAGAGGGATAGGAGGATGAAGACTTAGGTGCTGCAATTCTCAACCTTCCTTATGAGGGTGTCTAAAATCCAGAAGTCAGATCCATAACTGATCCAAACACTTTGTCTTCACAGGATTTACAGAAAGAATCAGTCTTGGCCAGTGTATCTGTTCTCTAAAACTTTTTTCTTTACAACTCTGGAATATAGTTGTATCTTAGAAGTTTCCATGGACTCACTGGTGTTTTGCAAGGCTCTTTTCTTGCAGCATGGTGGAATGCTGTGTTACTTTTGGGAGGTTGCCACACCACGTTGTCTAGCCCTAGGCTAAGGGATTTTATTTGTTTTTATTTTGCATTGTTGCAGCTGTTTTCACTTTTACTTTGTTTCCATCCTCCAGCAGAATTTCTTCATGAATGTGGCAGCACATTAGGTTTCTTGGTTTATGAGTTGTAGTTAGTTAAATAGCCTGCTGGATTTGTTTGCCCTTATCTGAGCAATTTTAATAGTGTAGCAGCAGCAGAATGAAAGGTGACACTTCGGGAGCTGATCTCTTATGAGAGCAAGGAAAGAGATGGGAAAGTTGTTCTCTCGGAACACTACTGTTCTGAACTTTTTCTACGTGTCTTGTTCCTATTCAATTAAAGTCCTTGGGTGGAACACTGATACCCTTAGAAATGCAAAAGGAAATCTTTGCTAGCATATATAGCAATGTAACTGTATGCATGGTTAAATTGCATGCACATATATACATTGAGATCTGTCTTCTATATTGTTTTCACAGCTATAATTTTTTTAAAGAACTTTTTTTTCCCCAGTGTCTGCATTTCAGAGTCTGTGTTGTTTATATGCTTTCTGCTCTTCATTACATAGATTTTCGGTTACCAAGACTGCATTAAACAACATTCTTCATCTCTTTTTTTTACATTCTTTTTTCTTCGAACCAGTTAAATTATCAATCAAACTGTCATTGTGAATGAAATCTGAATAAATTTGTGTATAAGTAGCAGTAGTAATGTTGGCTGTCCTGTCTAAGGACTGTAACTTAGCATTCAGTCTTTTGTTGCTTTCTTGATTTCAATGAACAGGTAAGTACTGTTACTTTTTGTAATAGAATGACTTGTCACAGAGAGGGGACTGAAGCCTTTACTGTAATTATAAGGTGAAACTGATATGAAGAGATTCATTTTGTACAATAAAACATAGCTCCATTTACTGATCTAGAAAAGGAAGAAATGTCTGAAGGCCTCCTTCTCATTTATCTTGTAGGATTACCTTGATTGTATCACTGACCAGACCAAGCTCTCCTTGGGGACGGAAGAGCGATCAGCCCTGTTTGGAAACATACAGGATATCTATCGTTTCAACAGGTAAATTCATGTTTGACTACATGAAAACAGTTCAGTAGTTTGTATTAATGAGGAAGGGAGCAAGCCAAGCAAATACTATTTAAACACTTTTATACAGCCAAAATATATAAGTTAAGAAATGATCTATCTTTGATTCTTGCAGGGTTGGTATGCTGAGATCATGGTGGTTTTTAGCTGTTTATTTTATCAGTCAGGTGTGGTCTCCATTTACTTTTGTTGTTTTCATGCTGGGTATTTCCATGAATTTAAGCTTAACCTGCTCTGTGGCCTAGCTGAGCCTAATGCAAGACCACTGTGAATGAAATTTTTGCCTTACTAAAGAGGTGTCATTTTATTCCTGCTATATTAAGTCCTTTTGTGTACTGATATACGTCACCCAAATTTGGCATTCAGAGTGTTTTATACTACTAGGGACTCACTGAATTAGTTTCTCAAAAAGGTGCGCAATTACCGTTCCATTTACTGGAAGTTTCTGTTCAGTATCTTCACAGCCTTCTCTAAAACTCCGCAGATGGGATTTCGGCGTGTACTGGAGGTGTATATCACAGTGCTTGCAGTTTTAGGAGCATGCTACTGTTACTATTAAAATAATCAACTTATTCAGCATATAAGGAAAACCTGAATATTCAATCAATGCAAGAAGTATATGGGCATACAGTTGCCGTGATTTTTATATCTCATTACTCCTGTAAAAGCTCTCTTGGGCTTGCTATAGTTGACAAAACATCTCTCAAACTCCTGTGGTCTTTGGAGAAGAACAGATAATTTAATTGAATCAGAAGAGGATTCTGGAGGACTAAGGTGGTCAGCATTTTCAATGTTTTTCTGTCATGATGGGAAGCTACTTTGAAGTGTTTGAGCTGCTGGGATCATTGTTGAGCATCAACGGGAAGTGAGGGAGTGGATCTATTCAGAACTTACAGACAAAGATAAATGCTAAAATCTTTTCCTGAAATTTAAAACAGCTACCACAGAGCAATAGAAATGCACTTAACTAGAAAGCTGTTGTGTCTTACTTCAGCTACAACAACTGACTTGACTGAACATCTAACATGATGGAAAATACATAATGGTAGCCTGATCGTGTGTTTTAGAGTCATGAGACGGTGATTGTGAACTGAGAGCTTCCCGTCCGTCACAGGATGTAAAAAAACTCAGTCCTGGCTGTTATATTTTTTGATCCTTCAAAAGCTAGAGAAACGGCAGACTTGGTAGCTAGGACACATTTATACAACCATCATTGCAAATATTACCTAATAAAAATACTTCCAAGTATGAACAATCAGTATATGTAATAATTGAATTGCAATAAAAATATTTGCAGAGGTTAAAAAGAGAAAAAAAGAAAAAGGCAGTTTAGAGCAATTTTAAAGATAGGCATGTTACAATGCTAAAAACTCACTGGAAAGTTGTCCAAAGCCTCTAGTAAGTTACTAATGTATTTCAGGCCTTCTAATTTAAAATTCTACATGGAAATTGTGAGCTCTTAAGACTGGACACTCATTGTAGATCTCAATATAGCTTCAGGGATTAAGTTCCCTCCTGTATTAATCTTGACATGTAGCTTCTGCGTCCTAAGGATACTCTAGAGCCTTTTTATTTATTTTTACCTTTGAAAAAGGTCCATTGGGAAGTTCCATGTTAGTAGTTTCAGATGCTTTTTGGGAGCATATTTTTATAGTTTCAGAATTACTTTTTCTTTACTTTGAATTTGACCATTAAGCAGTGATCAAAGGTCTTGGGATTTTTTGGACTTTATATAGACCTGAGAAACTTCCTTCAGTAAATGGGAATTTCTCTCAGCTAAACTACTTACGGTTTTTAGGTGTTGTGTTGAATGCCAGAAATGATGGTCAGGATGGTCACTGCCTAGGCCTGTGACTATGATCTCTTTTTGGAAAGCTCTTTCTTAAAGCAGAATCATTTACTATATACTGTTCCACTGGTCCTGCTCTGCTGCTCAGGAAAAGCTCCCCCACCGTTAATTTAATTTATTTGGAAGGGGAAGCAATGTCAAAGTGGGCATTTGCTGCCTTTCTTCCCTGGCCTCTCCTGTTGAGATTCTTTGCAGTGTCAGTTTAGGATTTGTTCTCCACACAACACCGTGACTCAATGTTCCGAAAAGGGAAATCTGCAGAGAAATGTGCTTAAGTTTAGTACTTCTACCAACACTCAGATGATCTCCAAAGAGGCCAAGCTGAAACCACTACTGCTGGTAGGGATCATCCTGCATGGTCCTTGTCCCTTGGTGACTACCGAAGTGCACCGATACAGCTGCAGGGTCATGTTCTGTAAGGGACGTATTTAGCAGTTCCTGTGCTCTGAGCCTCACGGGGATAAGGGATGGCTTGTTGTCAGGACAAACCTTCATAAAACCTGTAAAAGCTCACTTTTAATAGAAAAGGTGTTTTTATTTGTCTTTGCCAGGATTTTTGTGACAGTGAAGTTATATCAAGGCAAAATTTCTCATGATTTTTTGTTTGTTTTTTTTTTTCTTTTTTATTGAAAGTCTGAACTTTTCAGAATAATTTTCCAGAACTTTGTGGTGAAAGGAATCTACCAGGAAGACCAGATGATGACTGCTATGTCCATTTTTGTTTTGAATGCTGTGTGCTCTGTCAGGCATTGGGAAAATGTTGTTTTTTGGAGATGCTGTTACTTTAGCATATGGCCAGACTGCTCAGGACTGGGTCATCCGCTGTTGTTTGCGTTTTTTTGTCATGCTCTTTCCTTCCTGTGTATTTCCATTCTTTCCATTCCACCAAAATTGCTTATGTGATGTCCCTGTCATTACCATCTCTTGCTCACTCCAAATCAAAACAAAAGAGAATACTACTTGTGTCTTTTTTGAAAATGGTGTGGTGATGATACAAATGGAGTAAGTGGCTGTGACCACTGAATCTAAGGTGTTTGTCTTTGTTCCTTGTGACTGGTTGCTGATTTCTTCCCTTCCTTCCTCCAGTAATTACAGAAGCAAAGAAAACAAGTCAGGAAACTTTTCTGGTTTACTACTTTTCTTTCTTACAGAGGGAAATTGTGTTTGTTTAGGAAGGGAAAATGGTAGCTCCATAGATACAGGCTTAGCAACTCTTATGCAAAAGTCATTCAGGGAACCAGCTGTGAACTGGGAGAAAAGTAGCCCTAAATGGAAAAATCATCTGATGAGGAGGAGCAGGGGGAAAAAAAAGTTCTATCAGGGAACAATTTGGCAGAAAACTCCATTTCTGCTGTCATTTTTCTGAGTACATCTTTCGGTAAGATTAAAGACTATTTGGATCAAGGAGACACCTCTGAGGTTTTCTTCTTCTGCTTGAAGAATTGGCTTTTGAGAATTGAGTTTCATACAACAGTGAACATGCTCCCTTATTTCTTTTCTCCTGTTACAGTGAATTCATTTCCTGCTTGGCATGTCAAAATTATAAAATCCTCTCAATGAGGTTTTATTTTAATGCATGTAGAATTTATATATTCCCTTCCAAAAACATTTTCCAGGCCAACCATTTTTCTTCAGTGAAGAGACCTACTAAAGGTAGGCAAATTTTCCTGAGCTTCTTACCATTCTTCTTGTGTGTGTCATACGTCTCTGGTTCTCATCTGTGTTCTTCAGACCTCTCCCTCAGTCAAACCAAGCCACTAGACGATACAAAGTCTTTATAGGACAGGGCATGTGCTTCAGTATCTTTTACATTTTGTTAGTTTTAAATAGTGTTGATATACAAGCTACACAGCTGTCTGACTATGTGTGTCGTAGATATGTGAGAGCTGTCAGTCTGAAGGAAGGAGCTCAGCTTTGCTTAGGAGATCAGCAATCCAACTACTGAGATGACCTGAACTTTTAATTATGTGGAAATAGCACTTCCTTAGAGTGCTCCTCTGCCTCCACACAAAGCACCCCAGTGGCTATACATCTAGGGGAAAGAGGGGCATGAAAAAGGTTCTTGTTTTTAGGACTCCCTGCATCATTAAATACTTTAGGCATTGCTGCTGTGAATGATCAAGCGTTGTCTGACTCCGAATATACAGATGTCTGTATTCCGAAGTGTGCCATAATTGTCCTTCCTTTTCCTGTTCTTTCTTTTAGTGAACTTCTGCAAGATTTAGAAAACTGTGAAAATGATCCTGTAGCTATAGCAGACTGTTTTGTTTCCAAGGTAAGTCACTACTGCAAGAGTCTGCAGCAAACCAGCAGTTTCAGAGAGTTATGGGGGAATAAGATTCATTAATTAGTTTTTAAAACCTAATTTTGACAGATGGTGTGACACCAAGAAAGACAGAAAATATATGGAAAGGGGTGGAATTTATCTTAATAGGCGACAGATATATGGCTCTGATTTGCATTTTAAAAAAATCAAGGAAAAGATGTTATTTTCTTCAATAAATATATCTGAACTGGTGAGACTATTGATCTAGGATTCATTTCCAGATATTTTTTGTAGTATATTACAGGGATTATTTTTTTTCCTTTTTAAATATAGGTGATTAAGTGATACTCCAGTTATACCTTGTCAACTTAAAACCAACTAGAAAATACAACTTGGCTGCATTTTTAGAAAAGGCAATGACCTTAACATACTTGTGGCCATATTGCCTTCTGAGATGCATTTTTTCTGGAATCCAGTAGCCATACCTTTAATTTTCTTTTTGAAGGGGATGGCCCTTAATCTTAAGTCTAGACTTTAGATTCAAATCTCATTCTCTGAAAAACTTTTTTTCTGAACACTGATCTGATGTCTTCATTCTATTGGGCAATTCCAAAAGCAAAAAGGAAAGAAAAAGGAAGAAAAATTGTCAGGTGCAGGAGAAATACAGGGAAGCAAAGTAGGTGTCTTTCATTCTAGGAAACCCAGAGAGTCTATCAAGGAGACGAATAATGGCTCCAGTGGGTAGGACAACAACAGATGAAGTAATTTGGGCTACAGATGACTGTGTTTCACTGCAGACTTCGCCAGAGATCCCACATCTGCCTTAAACCTGTAGAGACCAAATGCATTAATAAGTAATGCCATCTCCATGGTATTTCTGGGGGAAGAGAAACAGAAGAGGGGCATTTAGTTGTTTGAATGTGGATAAGCTCTCTATAGCTGTGTGTGCCTGTCTCCATTTAAAAAACAACTGTCATGTTTTAGGCTTTCTTGTGAAATCGGTATTGCCAGCATCAAGCATTCAATATGATAGGTCTAATGCAAGGATTTACGATTGACTGGACCACTCTGTTTTGTTTGGCACTGTTGTGACAGGAGGGATTTTATTGGAGAGGGGAGTGATGATACCGGCTTAGTGCTGCCATTTTGCTGGTTCACTTGCTTGATTTGAGTTTAAGAAAGCTGTCGTTTATCTAGTAATTAATCTTTTGTAAGCACTGAATGGTCTCAATGTTGGCACCACTACTACAAATGTAGGATGTATTTTTTTTCCCTGTTGCAGTGGGGTTTATGGTGTGGTGTTATCACTCCAAATAGCCTGTAGTGAATTGAAGGAGTGAGAATGGGATAAGGGTGAGTGCAAAGTCCTGCTGTTGGAATGGAATAACCCGATGTGCACACTGGGTCTGGCTGACTAGGAAACAGCTTAGCAGAAAAGGATCTGGCAGGCAAGAAGTTGGGCATACGTCAGCAGAGTGCCCATGCGGTGAAGGCCAGTTGTGAGGCCTTCAGGGTACTTACAGGTAGCACTGTTTGGAGATGGTAAATCTTTCTACTGTGTTCCTTGCTTCCAGCTGGGACTGCTGGGGCTATTCCTGGCTGGGACATGAAACAGAGGTGGTGCCGAGTGATAATAGCAAGTCCAGGAAAAAGTTGCGCTCTCATTCATATTGGCCAGATGAAAGTAGTTTTCTGGTAGACTTTCTGGCCATTAGTTCCAAAATCCATCTGCATATCATTGCTTGTGCTTTTTGTTCCCTTGTCAAATGCTTTTAGCATTAGTATTATTGGCAGGCAACTGCCTGATGGCTCAGAAATCACTAGAGATTGCAGTCCCAACAAGCAATTTTTAGCTTCATCCAGACAAGTGCAAACACTTAGAAGGAAAATCAAACAATACCAAAATACCCCACAGTTCTGGTTTTGGCCTTGAAGATGTCATTACAGCAACTGCTGTCTGTCTTAACAGACTCCAGTTGTGCATTCTTATTTTGCCTCTATCTTCCCAGCATTGAGTAGTGGAAACAAAACTGCCTTTTTTGGCAGTATGCAGTCTTTCGAGTCTTATGGGACTTTGGCCATTTGTTGTTTAATTGCTTCAAGAG
Organism: Apaloderma vittatum; assembly: GCF_000703405.1. Lineage (NCBI taxonomy): Eukaryota > Metazoa > Chordata > Aves > Trogoniformes > Trogonidae > Apaloderma > Apaloderma vittatum. The sequence goes on along the minus strand of NW_009695160.1, from coordinate 15,831 downwards.
TGCTAGATCTTCACTGTGACTTAAGCACGGGGATAATCTCATGCTGAAGTCATAGCTCACAGCCTTGGCTAATGAATGTAGCTCTGCTGGAGCTTCTTTAGTGCTTCCAGTGGAACTGTGCTTAGGTTACACGATCTCTGGCTCCAGAGCTGGTATTTTCGCCCTTCTCGTTCAGCTGTGAATGTGTGAATGTCATAGTTGTTGGGGATTTAAATGCATAATCAGGTTTTCACTGTAGGTGCTGTGTTTGCTTTTTGCATTTCATGAAGCTCAGTAATTGAATAAAGTCACAGCCATCTCTTTCTTCAGGATTCGTGGGAAATGACACAAGCTGGTTTGCATGTGTGACAGAACAGTCATGGTTAAAATAACTGTGGAGCTTGTTGTTTATCAAACATTTATTTTGTTTTTATCAAACATTTGTGAACTGAAAGGTCTGATATTTGTGAAAGCATCTAGGGATCTTCTTTTTGTAAGATCTAGTTTTGGACCATATTTGATGGACTGTTGCTTTGAACTTCATTATTTGGTCTTGCTCAATAAGATTTGCTGTATAACATTGCATGCTTCCCTCACACAGTCCTATGTTACTGCACCTCCTGTATATAACTTTCGTGCTTGAGTAGTAAACAGCTTTGCAACTTAATGGTTTTAAGCAAAATAGAGTAATTATTATCAAATCACATTAGCTCACACAAAAACTCGTCATTGTGGATTTGAATGTTTATCCTGACATTTGTTGTGCTGACTGCCCAAAGTAGCTCCTAAAATGGGAGCTTTTATTTGTAACAGACTTTAGCAAGGTGTCTTTAGTGTATACTTAGCTAGTAACATAAAACTCACTAACAGATAAAATAACAGTGCAAAACTATGACTTTGTATAAACAGAAATATTTAATAACAACTTACAACATTGATTTAAATCCCTCTGCTTCCAGATGTTTTATTTCATTAATAACTCACAAGCAGACAGACACAAATGCAGAAAAGCACACTTTTTAAAAACATGCTGTGTCCGATCATGACCTTTCTGCCCCAAGATGCAGATGGTGTGAATGGGTATTTGTTTCAGCAGTGTGCGGTGGCTGCTGTATGGAAATAATCTGCTGCTGGAGGTAGTGGTGTAGTAGCTTTGTTTCTACCAGCTCTGGTCCTGCCTCTTTATCTAGAGGAACTGTATTAACTCCTCTTGTAGACGTTTTGCTGGTGACTGTAATCAGAGGGAGGCTGATAAAAGGGTTCCAGTGCAAGCCTAGCTATAGTTTAATTATTCACATAAAAGATTGTTTATAAATTTTCTTGCCAACTCTGTCTTTCATTTTCATAGTAATGATGCCAGTGTTAATTAGAAGATTGACTTCAATATTCCACACGTTTACATTTAAGTGAGTTGCTGTAAAGGAGAGCTCAATTCTGGCATGTCGCTCTTCTCACTCAGCACCCCAGAAATTCAGAACATATGTTTTCTGAAAGACACAACAACAGCTTAACAAAGGGGAAAGGCAGAGTTACTCTAATCTGCAATCTCGCTAATGAAGAGGAGATGCAGGCAGTTGGCTTCAGCTTACGCTCTGACTCAGCTCATTTTCTCAGTCTCCATTTTCTTTTAAAGTGCCTTTTATGGCTGTAAAATAGTACAGTGCACCAAGAGTTGAGAGAAGATTGGGGATGTAGCCACGTGCTTGGCACTTCACTCCCTGTGGAGGAGACGCCACAGTGAAGTGATTCAGCAGCCGGGGACAGGCTAAGTATAGCCGGGATCTGCTTGCGCTTGGCTTCACTCTTCAGGGTGACTTGGAGTTAGTGCGGGTGTACTCTTGGCTTGGGACTGAGTCTTTTCACCCTCTACCACACCAGCTCTGGGCCCCTAGATTAAAAAAAGATCTCTGGAGTGATTCCAGTCTCCCTGCAGAGATCATTTTCAGTCTTTCTTGAAGACAGTTGAGGTGAACTAAACAACTTTTATGCTGAGGAAGTTTTCATGCTGTCTAAATACTGATGAGTATAGCCGGTGTTCCACTTGCTGTGTGAAAGTATTGATAGAAATACATTTAATCCATTTTAGTAGTGTTTTTTTTCAGGAGAGCCTCTCTTGGAAATGGCTCTCTTGGTCACTCTCCCATGTTCTCGTGAATCCTACTGATGCCTCGGCAAGGTGGATTCATAGCAGCTTCATCAGTTTGAACACGTATCTTTCTGGAGGCAAAATGTGTGTAACTGACTTTCTATGGGCAGTATGGTTGCATAGCTTGTTAAGAGTAAATGCTCTCTGACAGTTTTGTTTGATGAAATGAGTTGTGACGCAATGAAGCACATACACATGTAAGTGCAAGGTGGAATTTGGAGCCTTA
>NW_009695160.1:0-13449 GCF_000703405.1 Apaloderma vittatum | reverse complement strand
GCAGGAATGATTGTGAAACCATTCTTAAAATTTTTAGAGGTGTTGAGAGCATATGGAACTACACTTTTTTTTTTTCTTCTGATACAATTTGTTCTGGTTAATAGCTAGACTTACCATTCTTTTAAAATCAGAAAAAACCCCATGACCTTGAGTTAAAAGAAACCACAACAACAGACCACACTCCACTCCCCTACCCAAAATATGCAAAACAAAATCCAGAGTGGAAGAGTGTGAAAAGGCTCCCTGGGATTTGATTTTGCGGGGAGCGTGCACTCAGTCTACTCTGAAACCTTGAAATGTTTGACTTGTGTGTTTTACAGATACGGCTTTTACTTACTAAAGTTTCACAACAGATATTCATTCCTTTCTTTTTTGTTTGGAAAGCAGAACAATCGTGCCACTGTATGACTAGAATATCTATTTTTTTTTATGTTTGACACAAAATATTCTGCACTTTGCTTATGAAGTAGTTCTGTAAATTGCATTGTTCTGTGATTGTAGTCGTGGGAATATTTTACAATTTATACCAGAAGGCCCCTAAGTGAAAACCTTGCATTAATATATGCATATATGAAATAAATCACAGTTTTTCATTATATCGAATATCATCCTAATGCTCTCTCTTAAGCACCCTGACTTACTACAAGTGCTAGCTAGTTTGGTAGTGATTGTCACAGAAAATCACAGAGTGTAGTATCTGCAGTGCTGTGAGGTTTGTTAATGCTTTTGCGTGAACAGAGAGGGTTTGGAGCTGTGGCCAGGGTCCCAAGCATGGACATGGAGCGGCAATGACTCAGGCTCTCTCTAGGTGTGGACACCGAGCTGTAGGAAACAGCTGCTGTAGAAAACAGCAAAATTACTCCAGGTGTGAAAGACCAAGACTAGATTTAGTTAGTTGCTTTCTAAGGTAAGAGCACTCTAAGTTTACAGCACACTAGTGAGCAAAGGGGGATCACAGTCCCGTTGGAAAACATTTATTAGAAGTTCGTTCAAGTTACTTCTTTTTTTTCAGAATACTTAATCTTGAAATCCAGTAAGAAATACCGAATCACCGTGACTTATATTACATGGAGTAGCACCTTACTTTGCACGGGGTCCTTACGAATCACTGCTTGGTGGAGAAATGAGTGGCGCAACCTGCTTTTACCCCTGCAAGAACGGGAAGGGAGCAGTGCTGTTGGAAATGGGGAAGGGTAGTGTCTGAGCTGGCTCTTTCTCATGAATGGTTACCAAAAAATCCCTCAAAACAAAACAAACCCAACCCAACCAACAGCTAGAAACAAAAGCGACAGCCTGTGCGAGCCCTCTCCCCAAGCTGTGCTGCTCCTCAGAGCGCTGTTGCCTTCTGTGAGGGCAGATGTTTGGTCTCGCTCTTCATCCGCGACTCGCCCCAGGAGAGCAGCCCTCGGGGAGCACAGCTATTGTGCTGCAGAATGCTGGAGTCCTTCTTGAAGATGCTTTGAGTGGAAACTTGGGCCTTGTTTACTACCAGATGATTAGTTTTTATCAGTCTAGAGCTCAGGAGAGAAAAAGTGATCGATTTTTAGGAGCACTTTGTGGTTCTGCAGTGCTTTATTAGTATTTAGAACTGCAGCAAGCTGCAGAAATGGCATATTATTTAGTATAGAGATTGATAGGCAGGTGTGAACTTAAAGCACATGGTCATGTTTCAGTAAACCTCTTCCTGCGTAAAATTGAATGGTGATGATTAAGAAAAAAATCTTAGGCAAAGGAGGAAAGAAATGAAATTGAAACTTGCTCTGAGAAGCTTGTCAGCATTAAACGTGGGCAATTTCACTGTGACAGGCAAGTGTGGAAACCTGCTTAAATCTAGTTGCAACTTGTTTGGATAATAACTTTCAGCTTTCACAGACCCATAATTTCCTTTTTTAAAAAATAAATTACTGTTGAGGCCTCTAATTTTCATGCTGTGCTCAAATGCAAAGGTGTTTATAGTTGTTGGAAAATCACACACTGAACATAACCTGCAAAACTTACGGCCGATGTGCAGTTACGTACTTTGTCACACACAAAATGAGGTATGTGCAAGTCAATTGTTGGAAGGGAGGGTGTGTGTTTTTTGTGGCTTGGTTTTGATTTGTTGTTTTTTATAAGATGTGTAGACTGTCACAAAGGACCTTGGAATCTCTTTTGCAAAGCTGCTTGCTTTATCTCTGTGTAGGTTTCTTTGCTTTTTCCTTTAAGTAGAGGAAAAATCTCAAAGAAAAAATGAAATTCAATGACAGCATCTCTAGTAGTGGTAGGACTATGCATTGATCAGGAACTGGAGGAGGCATTGGCTTGATGTTATAATCTTTATCTTGCACATGTGTTGGCTGCTAGTTTGACAAAATCTAAATATATGTAAACATTTCCTCCCCATACAGAGTGAAGATTTCCACATATATACACAGTACTGTACCAACTACCCAAGGTAGGAATACTGCGTTCCCTTTTATTAATTTGTCCTTTCACCTGTTTACATAATGCAAGTTACATTCTATACAAAGAAAATTCTGTGCAAAATTCTATACATTCTATACAAAGAAAATTGTGCCCTTTCTCGCCTTCAAATTGGAGGGAGGATCAATGGGTTTACCTTTTCTTCTTAACTTAAAATAAATTTTAAAAAAATACTCACTTGAAGTTTTAGTTTGACTCGTCTTTCACTGCTATTATCGTCCTTTAGGAAATGATGGTCTTACTCTGCATTGCTCCAAGTATGTGATTCCCAGTAAGAGACAATGATTGTGTATCAAAGGAGAGTATAACAGAATTCGCAACATTAAAAAAAAGGCAGCCTCCCCCAAAAAATCCATCAGTGATTGGATTAGGAACCTGCTGCCCCCTTTTAAACAGGACAAAATAATTCTTGGCGCTACCTGCAGACTTATGGAGACAGTATGTCTTAAAGCTATGTATTGGTGTTTCCAGGTCGGTGGCTGCGTTGACAGAGTGCATGAGAAACAAGGCGCTCGCCAAGTTCTTCAGAGAGAGGCAAGAAGCGCTGCAGCATTCTCTGCCCCTGGGCTCCTATCTCTTGAAACCTGTCCAGCGCATCCTCAAGTACCACCTGCTTTTGCACGTAAGCACCCGTTAGAAACACATTTCATTTAGGGCTGCTGCACATTGAATTTCCCCGCCTCTGGTACAAGGCTTGATAGTCAGAAAAGTTGTGGGTTTCTTTTGATTCTCCTTCATTTGGGGATGTTTGATTTCTTCATATGGAGGCTCTTTCTGTCTTCATCATTTCACAGCATACGCATATTTGTAGTGGGGAATTTATGGTAATTGATTTAGACACGCTGAATCATTCTGTGTGTCCAGATAAATAGCTTTTTTTAAAAAAAAGGTCTGTAATTCTGAAGTTGTTTGGAAGATTCTTGCCATTATTAAACACTTTTGTGCACAACTTTATTATTCCAGTGAAAAACAACGTTTTTCCACATCTTGCAGTGCTGGGGGTGGTTGAAAGAAGGGCTAAATATGTATAAACATCCCGATTGGTAAGAATTTTGTAGAGAGGAATGACCAAGGAAGTGGGAACTCTTTTCATTTTCAGTGAATTGAATTAAGCAAGTTTCGGAAATTCCTGCTTTATTGTTAACGTTTTCCACATATGTTTCCTATTAGAGAGTCATGTCCTAGTGAAGTGTATAGACACTGATCCGTATTTAAAATGTCTGATGCTTTTCTGCTCTCCAACTGTAAAGTAGTGCCTGGTGTAATTCCATCAGGGTTTTTTAAGTGTGTAGATATGTTCTACATTTTAAGAACGCCATTAAATGCCATCTGAAAGGGTCTCCTGTCAGCGTGCTGCTTTCTTTTTCTGTGCCTCTCTGCTCACATCAGCTGCTGCAAGTATAGTCGCTGCTAAACTGACCGTAAAGGTTTGGCTTTGTTAGTCATCTTGTGTTAATCAAGTTGATAACAACAAGCAGTAGTAACAAAGGCAGGAACGTTGCATTCGAGTGATCGCAACGCAAAGACAAAATAGCACAGATGAAAACATAGCATTGTGTCTGGCTGGGAAAACTCATTTAGAAATAACAAGGCTTTTTTCCCCATCTTAGGAAATAGAAAACCACCTTGACAAGGACACCGAGGGCTACGACGTGGTGCTGGATGCCATAGATACAATGCAGAGAGTGGCATGGCATATAAATGATATGAAGAGGAAACATGAACATGCCATCAGGCTCCAAGTGAGTTCCCAAAGAGATTTTAGGCATGTTTGTGAGCGTTTTTGTCAATATATATGCCATTAACATTTTTTAGTTTATCTTGTCTTTTAATCTTTGTCAGTCATGATTTAGATTCTTGCTGAGTATGCCTGTGGCTGTTTGATCTTAGAAACCATGGTTATAGCTGCTGCAGGAAAATCTCAGATATCTCTACCCTACAAGCAGCATCCTGTAAAGCATTTATTTTGCAATAATATGGAACTTAAGATAACTTTTCTTTCTTCCTTTCACTCAATTGTACAGCACTGCTGTACAACCCTAGGGCATGGCTTTGTTCAGAAATCCTGTGGTTTCCGATTTCTCCCCTTTGTCCTGATTAATTTTGTTTTAAGGCGTTTCTTGTGCTTCTGCTTGTTTAAGTACTTTCCTCTCGGGCTTTTTGAAGACTCATTATCAGTTGCTCTGTGAAAAGTATAAGCCTAGAAACATGATAGTTAGAAAAAGATTAACTTTGCTTCAAATGAAGAATTTTTCATGAGAAGACAAAAGCTACACACTGAGTAACATTTGACATTGAGAGTAAGCTCTTATGTAGACTTTTTACAGGTCTTTCATTCTGTTTCAAACTTCCCAGTGAATCATGATTTTACGTTACATTTTCATCAGCAGTATCTATATAGCTTTAAGGAAATTGTGGGGAATTTTTAGTTTATAAAGGAGTAGTAATAGGCTTACACCATTCCAGAAATCTACATCATATTATTGTTTGTACTTTTCTTCTTTTTAACATAAATTCAGGTTGCTGACCCTCATTTTTTTGTGGGATTTTTTTTTGGTTGTTTACATGTAGGGAGAATAGGGTTATACTTGATAATGTCTTGCCTGCAGCAGTGTAACCTTTGCCACACATTGCTGGAAATGTATGCTAATGATTTTTAACAACAATCTGCTATAAATCTGAGTAATGATAACCAGTGATATTTGGCAATAAAGGGGGTTAAATGCTTTTGGAAAGAATTGTTATATTTTTTGATTTATTGAGCCCAGCTGGCAAATGTGTGGGACTGTTCAAAACATTTGTGTTCATAGTTACCCTTTTAAAAAGTAAAATCTGTTTCTGCAGCCATAAGTATAGGTCTTTTGTGGGCCATCACTCTGCCGTTTGGTCTGTAACGCTGCAAGTACTATGACAGCAGTTCCTGCTCAAAATCTCCCTCAACAGTGGTGGACGTGATCCCTGTGCTGTACCCTGACTGACTTAAAAGTTCCTGGAGAGATCCAGTCACACGCTGCTTTTTTCAGTTGTTATGTTTAATTTTATTTATTTTTTTGTTTTAATAATGGTCTTGTGTATAATCCAAAGTGTACTGCTTTGGAGTTTTCTTCCTGTGAATGCTCTAGGCTGCATTTGTGCTTTAGATGTTTTCTAGCTGAAGGTTGCATTAAAGTGTAATGTCCTAGAGAGACCAGCCTAGGATGAGGAAATCTGTTTCTGCTTTGCTAATGCTTCCAATGGATGTTTTTTAAAGATTTCCCTAATTAAGGTTTAGTCTGCTTTTAGCAATTGCTGTCCCATGCTTAAGTCTATGTCATTGCCACTGATAATAAAAAGTGAGCGAGTCAAGGAAACAAGAATAGCCATAGGTAAGTGACACGGGCTTGTGAAAACGTTCTTAGATATTTCGCCAAGCTTTTTTTTTTTAAGTAATTAATAAGGTGATAAATATCTATTGTATGTATACAAACCATTAAAAGTACAAACCGATGTTCATCTTCAAATGATCAGTTGACCAGATCACTTCTGGTCTTTTAGTCTTCTGAGAAAATTCTCTTCAATCTAAACACCTGACATAAGTGTCTTCTGTGCTGGACATACAGGACATGAACACGACGTTATAACTCATTCACTGTGGAACCACACAGCTTCAGGAGGATGCCTGGGGTGAGAGGGAAATGTTAAGAAGGATTGGTTAGAGGCTTATTGGGGAGAGGGGAGCAGGCAGGTGAGAGACTGATGGCTGAATTACAGAACGTTTTCCATCTCTGCATGTCTGGGGAGATGAGGTTGTGCTCTTTCGGTACAGGCTGCTCAGGGGAGCTCGGGGCTCTTTGCCGAGCCTACGCAGGTGCAGTAGACAGCCCTCAGGAGGACGTTTTAGTCTGGGCTTAGCAGTAGGACTTCAAGCACCTGGCTGCAATGTTGCACATACATCAGTGCCGAGGTTTCTGGATTTTGATCACTTTCCACTGTTAGTTGCTGAATGTGGTATAGGAGAATGGGAATGGCCTTAGCAGATTGAGCCTTCATTTCAGCAAGATCTCTGAAATTAATGTAGTTTTTCCTCTCTGATCTATTGCAGGAGATCCAGAGTTTGCTCACCAACTGGAAAGGACCAGACCTCACAAGTTATGGGGAGCTGGTGTTGGAAGGAACATTTCGCATTCAGCGAGCCAAAAATGAGCGCACGTTGTTCCTCTTTGACAAACTGCTGCTAATTACAAAAAAGAGAGATGAAATGTTTGTGTACAAAGCTCACATACTGGTATGTCCAAGAGCAGCTGGTAATGTGCTGTCTCTGGGTCTCCCCAAAACTCCTCCGTGATTCACATCATTGCCTCTATTTGTTACAGTGTGGGAACCTGATGCTTGTTGAAGTAATACCAAAGGAACCACTTAGCTTTAGTGTCTTCCACTACAAAAATCCCAAGATGCAACATACAGTCCAGGTATGACAGAAACCTCCCTGCCCACTGGGTAACACTTGACTGATGGCTGTATGCCACCCCTGACCCAACTCAGCACAGTAATCTTTTTTCTCATGGTGCCACAATTTTTTTTATCAGGCAAAGTCACAACAAGACAAGCGCCTTTGGATTCTTCACTTGAAGAGGTTAATTCTTGAAAATCATCCTGCTAAAATTCCTGCCAAGGTAAAAGTTTAAAAAAACTCACAAATTACTACCTTGTATGTGTACTATCTTAAAGCAGTCTTGATAGCTGCAAGATGTGTGGTGGTTTACAGAGAATTTAGACTCCAGGAGTGGGAAATTTCCACTGTACACACCTACAGGGCTTAGTACAGGAGTAGAAGTATTTAACTGGGTTAGCAGCATTGCTGCCTGTGTTAGGGTTTACCTGCCAAGACGTAAGAGAGATGGAATATCAGAAAGCTTGACTATAAGAGTATACCTTAGCTTGATACTGCCTGCCTCACAGCACTAAAGTGCACTAGTTTGCAGCATGTGTAGATGCTACTGAACTAATTTTATTCTGTCTTGGTTAGGTATCATAGCAGTGAAGTCACTGGCAGCACACACTTCTCTTTACGAATACACGCACCCATCCTGAACCTTGCGTCCTTAGCTGAGACATCTAAGCCCTTTTTGGTGAGACAGCTAGCAAGCTTATTTGCCAGAGAAAACGAGCCACTGATGTCATGTTTATAGCTGTAATGTCTTGGAGTAGAGAAATCTGGTCCCTTTATTTCCTAAATCCTCTCTTAGAGCTCCACGTGATGTTTCCCAGTGTAACATATTGCACCTCTCAAAGGGTGTTAGCCCAGGCTAACTCTTGTGACACAGCAGCCACTCAGTCATGTGGAAGAAGGATTTTTTGTTTTTGATTCACCCTCTCAAGTTCACTGCTTTTCCTTTCAGTATTAGTTTCACTAGTCAGTTTCTCCAACTTTCTTTTTCTACTGATTTTTATGCTGTAATGGCTAAAAAATGTTACCCGTTATTGACGTGCACAGTGCTGTACTAACTCTCAACAGTTCAACAAAAAGAGAATTGTGAGAGAAAAAAGCCCTTAGTAGTTGCTATTACTAGTTCTCCTCTTATTTTTTTGTTGACAGAGTTTATCATAGGTCGAATGTTTGTGCTAATATCCATGCTTATAATGTAAATACTCATTGCAGTTTATTAGGTTGTAAAAAAGAGACTACAGTGTGTTCTCAGCTTTTGTATCAAGATTTTTTATTTCTTACTGACTTTTTTTTTTTTCTGTAGAAAAAAGCATAACCAAAAGTATAGTACCACTTTCTACTAGGAGAAATAATTTCACCTGAGAAAGGAAAAGTCTAACCAAATAAATCTCTGAGGTTGTCAGCACTTTTGTGGTTTTTTTTGGACAAACCAGTACTTGCTCCTCGTGAAACTTCTCTCTGCCATGCTTTTGGAGGATTTAATAGTAGTCCACATGTGACGCCTGCTGGAAAATTACTGAACTGCACCAGTAGAAGGGCAAGCAGGTTACTCTGAATAGTTTAGTTTATTTTCTTACTTATTAGCTCATATCCATGATAAAACATTCAGATTATTATTCGTATTAAAAAAGTAGGGTATATTAAGCAATAATAATACACTTTTTATCATTACTTAAACAAAATGATGATTTATTTTTTTTATAGCTGTTTCTCAAGGAAATTCTTAAAGGAAGTTTATACCATTTTCTGTGCCAGCAACTTCAAAGTTGAAAAATAATAAAGGAATCAAGCTATTTGGGTTTTAGGGAGGAAATATTCTATGAATCACCCCCAAAAATGTGATCCCCAGATACTAGGGCCAATTTTGTGCTAATCCCAGCAGAATATGGAGATGCGCATCAATGGGACTTGCACAGAGGTATCTGGAGATTTGAGTGTCCATGGAGGAGACTCAGCATGTGCAGCATAATCACAGCACAGCCAAAGTAGTTTTTGTGGTCAAATGTGCCATCCCTACATCCTCCAGATGCTCCTCACACCAGTGGGTGCCGTAGATGCACGCCCCTCCCATTGCACTGCCAGAAGGGAGGTGGGCACCCAAGGTGGAGCTGCTGGGTGCAGTGAACATCAGGGTTTTGCGTTAAGCCCCAAAGATAAGCTCTGTTAAGCTCCCGCCCGCAAAATTCTTCACATATGTAGTGTGACCGATGCACAGAGAAAGACAGAAAATAGTGCTGCTAACCATGTTTATTAGTTCACAATTTAAGTTTGCTGTTGTTTAACTTTTTCATTTGTCACTTTTTCAGGCCAAACAGGCAATTCTGGAAATGGATGCCATACGTAAGTTGTTGGGAGTTTTTTTCACTATTCTTTTGAAAATTATTTTATTCATTTTTTTAAAAGTTTGGCTTTAACTGTTGGTTTTTTCTGAGTTGGAAGAAGGCCAGGCTTATGTTGCATGAATGATGACCTTTCTGGAAGACCCCAAACTAGATGCAGATCCTGTGGAGCTCTGTAGGCATTGGGCTGACTGGTCTGCAACCAGAAAGTTAAGTCTCATGATGAGCAAGGAAGAGGCGGATAAGACCTTCCATAAACTGGCCACTTTCTTTTGCTTACTCCGTGCTGACTAAATAAATGTATGATCTTTCCTGTGTTGTATCATAAGCTCCTTCTGGCTAGTATCCACTGAGGGGCTGACGATGAAAAAATGCAGATTGAAGAAGTATGTAGCGGTGTTATGACTTCTTTGTGCTGGCAAATCTGCAGCTGGAGGACAGCGAGTTTTGTTCTTTTGTCTGAAGAGTTTACCTGTGCGTGTTCCAGGAGGCAGAACCAGAAAGCATGTGCGATGCTGCATTCTGCACTGTGTGTGCTGTCCCATCGGCACAGTCCTTGCTGTTGCATCTTTTGCTTGCTGCCTTTGCTGATGCAAGCTGTGTAAGCTCTTCATGTTGCCAGTGATCCCTAGCAGTGTAGGGAGAATGAGAACAACAGTCCTACAATGCGAGTGCTGAGGAAGCCTCGGAGTAAAGCGGGCTTGTTATTTATTTACGTAGTCGTTGTAGAGAATTGGTTGGGAACACTGAGCAACTGCAAACACACAGGATGATAGTGGATAAATTGAGATTTATGACTGAGAGCAGCCCTCCAGAGAAGGACTCGGTGGTGCTGGTTGATGAGACACTCAACATGAGCTGGCAGTGTGCGCTGCCAGCCCAAAAAACCACCCATGTCCTAGGCTGCATCAAAAGAAGCATGGCCAGCGGATCAAGGGAGGTGATTCTGCCCCTCTCCTCTGTTCTGGTGAGACCCCACCTGGAGTACGGTGTACAGCTCTGGGACTCCTAGCGTAAGAAGGATGTGGACCTACTCAAGCAGGTCCAGAGGAGGGCCACAAAAATGGTCAGAGGACTTGAACACCTCTCCTCTCCAAGGACAGGCTGAGAGAGTTGGGTTGTTCAGCCTGGAGAAAAGAAGGCTCTGGGAAGACCTTAGAGTGGCCTTCTAGTACCTGAAGGGGGCCTGCAATAAAGCTGGGGAGGGACTGCTTACAAGAGCATGTAGCAATAGGACAAGGGGCAATGGTTTTAAACTAGAGCAGGGTGGATTTAGATTAGGCATTAGGAAGAAGTACTTTACTCGGAGGATAGCAAGACACTTGAACAAGTTGCCAGAGAAGTTGTAGATGCTGCCTCCCTGGAAGTGTCCAAGGCCAGGCTGGATGGGGCTTTGAGCAACCTGGTGTAGTGGGAGGTGTCCCTGCCCATGGCAGTGGAGTTGGAACTAGATGATTTTTATGGTTGCTTCCAACTCAAACCATTCTATGATTCTATGATAAATGTTGCTGGGTTACCTGTCTGGAGCAAGGCACAACTAAATGGGCAAAGCATTTATGTGGCTGGGTAGTTAATGGCTACCCTATGGCAGGATGTCTTGCTTGTGTTGCTTCAGGCTGTGGTGAAGTAGCTCTTTATCAGTCATAAAGGGACAATAGCACCGCCTCCAAAAGAGAACTGCCAAGGTGTGTGAAGTGACACCTTTGTCACTCTCTTATTCATAGAGTCACAGAATGGCCTAGGCTGGAAGGAACCTCAGAGATCATTTAATCCTTTAATCATTTAATCTCAAATCTAGTTGAGAGGGACGGCTCTCAACTAGATCAGGCAACACATTGGGACCAAACGGGGATCGAACCTGCAACCTTGGTGTTATCAGCACCACGCTCCAACCAACTGGGCTAACCAGCCCCCTGTATTCCTCTGCTTGTTCCACAGATCACCCAGGCTTCCACTATAGCCCTGAGGGAGAAATGAAATCATCATACCATCCAAAAGAAGGCATTACTCCTCACAGAGTGAGAAGGAAATCAGGTGAATAAACCTCTTTACCACCAAGATGACAAAAGGAAAAAGAAGCATTGTTGTTCAGGTTTGGGTAAGGCTGGGCACATGGAGTCAGCCTTTAACCTGCACTCCATGCAGATTTAACATGGCACAGTATCTCTCAGATGTTTGTGGAGCATCTTACTAACCATTACTTGCTTGCATGATTTGGTTTTGTATCCACTGTTTGCCTTTAATTTCATGGATAAACATTCCTAATGGTGGATTCATAAAGAACAGGTGATACTTTCTAATGGATAAAAGAATGCATATGGAGGAAAGCCAGTCACATTATTTAAGTCTGACATTTCTCCCCCCTTCCTTCCCCCCAAAAATAATTACTATCTCAGAAGTGGTTCCATCCTGATTATGATAGGCTTGTTATTCCAAAACATGATTACTATATTTACTTATTGTAATGTGTACCTTATGACTTTGAGAAGTGGTTATGCAGATTTTGGCGTTTGTTGTTTTTTTCTTTCCTCCTACCTGAAACATACATCCATAATTACTGTCAGTTTCGTCTTGAAATCAACGTCTGTGTAGTTGGCTACTTCGTTTTGAAGTCAGTGTTTTCCCCTCTTCAGCTACTTAAAGACTTTTCCAATTTGGAGTCTGTAACATTATGTGTTGGAAATGACTTAAACAAGGTTCATGAGAGTATTGATGTAGTGGTTTATCATACAGCGGCACTGGTGTCTAAAAAAACAGACAAGCTTTAATTACTTTTCAGGCATCTGCCTTTGTTTCTGAGGTGAAGAATTGCATTGGTGCTGCTTTGCCTGTAAAAGAATAATACAAACTACTGATCAAAAGGCTTCTTATCTAATATTCAGCTACTTACGCTTGCAAAGCCCTGTTAAGCTGTTGATACCCCATATATATTTCTACTAATAGGAAACCTCTAGCAACTTGCAGCAATAACAGAAATGACGAGTCTTTTGAAAGCTAGAATCTTAACCCAGGATAAAAATTTATGTATGGCTCGTTGTAATGGAGGGCAGGTGCTACTGCATTAAGGAAAGTGTATATCCTTTTGTAACAGCTGTAGGTTTGACACTTCAGCAAATCCTTTTTCGTGAGGAAATTAGGTGATTAAGAAATGAAAATCCAGCTTCCTGGAATGGACTCAGAAGCTTAAATTATGATATCTGTTTTATAAAAAGTTGGCCAAGATGCCAACAGCTTTATTCAGCATGTTAAAGTGCTTAAACATGTTCTTGTCTTTTTTCAGAACCCTCATCTAGAGTCCATAAAGTTTTGAAGCCAAACGGTAAGCTACTACATCTACTGTTTAGTGACCCAGTGCTTCTGTAGTTTGTAGAACAAGTAAAGGTTGATCCTTTCCTCCTGTAACTTCCCCCAAATACATTGGGAGGAGGGGGAAAAGGAGGAGGAGGAAGAGGAAGAAGTAATGAAGTGTGCAAGAGCCCCAAAACGTTAGTGTTTAAATCTAATGTCTGCTTTTCCACACTTGGATTCTGGTCCTGTAAACATCCTGGCAACTGGACACAGGGAATTTTGGCCATTTTGAGTAGCTGTTCGTATCATATCAGAACCTCTGAAGGAGCTGTGGTAAAGCCAGTGCCCTCTCTGTTTTATCAGAGACCCTATAGGCTGTTTGCTCAATTCCCCCTTAGGGGAATTCCTAATTGGGGTATTAGTGCAGCATTAAAATGGGCATAGACTGGCATCGGTTCGATTATTCCCTTATGATGAAGTATATGTTTCTGTTTTCAGATTTAAGTCCAGATATGCAGAAGGTAAGTAATTTCTTATATTTCTTGTTTTAGCATGTACAAGTGACTTGCAGCACAGTATTAACTGTAGAATCTACATCTTGATTGTGTTGATCTTAAGAACAGGAACAAACCCATAAATGTTGTTTAGCATCTCCAATAATATTACTGGAACGAAAACAATAGAAATACACCTAACTATTTTAGGAATATTTAATAAAGAAAAAACAACTGATCCATATACTGTTGGGCTTTATAATACAGTGCAATCAATTACTAATATATAGTGTACTTAAAAATACCACTAGAATCACAGAAGCGCTGCATATAAAGGTAGTGAGTTTTTTGGGGAGCATATATTCTTTGCATTTATTAAATAAGACTGAAAAATTTCAGCTTATTGTGGTGTGTGTGTGTATATCTATATCTATATCTA
>NW_009695159.1:9759-23300 GCF_000703405.1 Apaloderma vittatum | reverse complement strand
AAACCTGATTTGTTAGCTTCGACTAGATTTATGATATGAACCTTAGATGTTAGATTCTATTTCTAGAATTCTATAGAGTCTAGATTCTATATAGACCTATATATATATATATAGTCTGTATATATTCTATATATGTATATATTCTAGATTCTATATTCTCTTTTTTCATAAAAAAGCCCTTTTTCCCATGTTGTGATACAATGGTCCTGTGTGCTTTTTGACTGGATAAATGCTGATTTTGAAGTTTTCGATGCT
Source organism: Apaloderma vittatum (assembly GCF_000703405.1). Classification (NCBI taxonomy): domain Eukaryota; kingdom Metazoa; phylum Chordata; class Aves; order Trogoniformes; family Trogonidae; genus Apaloderma; species Apaloderma vittatum. Next base: position 23,045 of record NW_009695159.1, on the reverse strand, counting down.
CTACAAACGACAACTGTAAAATGCAGCTTTTAAATGCACACCCCCCCCTCTAATAGTTGAAAGTCAAAATGTGATAGGTGACCACTTCTGTATTTACTTTGGTAAGGAATTATAATTTCCACTTAGAAATTTAAGACTGTAACTATTATGTCATTTAATTAGTCTAAACACCTATGTGTGACCAAAGGACCAGAAGCAGATTGTCCCATCCTAAATATTAAAGACAATATTTGCCTGGAAAAACTTATGAGAAGAAATTATCCAGGTACAGAAATAGTCTATAGAACTAAGCAATTTGTAGAGATGAATGTAATGCTGATTGTACAAATTGTACAAGTAATACTATACATTTGTGAGTGTTTTTCTCTCCTTAAGTGTTCCTTCTTTGTTATAAACCAAAACTATCTTCATATGCAAATATTTGCAAAGCACGTAAAGGTAGGAGGTGGGAAAACAAATATTCGTCATTCTTAATGAAACATTCATTTCTGCATGTTTAGTTGTTAAATAAATTTATCAAATATGATAATTATATGAATTGCAGCTAATAAGGTTTAAGTCTTGTTCAAATTCCATGGCTTTACAAGCACTGTCTATACCTTTCACACAGGGAGAAGGGGAGGAATAGGGAAAAGGGGGGTGGGGAATCACTCTTGAGGCTCTTGCTGTGAGAGCAAAGATTAAATATAAGCTGTATAAACATACGTGAAAATGTATTAAAGCTTCAATGCTTCCAGTAATATATAGCTTTAATTACTATCACATTGAAAAGAGATTTTTTGGTGATATATTGGCTTCCATTTAAGTTTTATTAAAAAGTAAATTGCATTCTGCTTTCGTAGGATTTTTCATTTGGCTTGATAAGCACAAAAATCGATGCCAGTGAAAGCGCAGCTTAGCGCTTTGGAGAGACCAGTTTATTGCACAGGTGCCCCAGAATGCAAAAGGTGCTAGAAAATTAATTGGAATCTGTTTGTGAATGAATGAGCAGGATCTGGGCAAGAGGCACAGCAGTGGGTCTCACTAAGTTGAGGGCAGGAGCAAGAGCGTAATATTCTTGAGCCACCAGAAGAGTTGTTACTGCATTTTGAAAACATAGTGTCATAATTCCCGAGCTGAGGTTTTGGGGTTTGGGTTGCTTTTATTTTTCCTTGGGGACCAATAAATTTCCTAGAGAACTGTTTTATGGAGTAGTGCTTTCTTAGAGATAATCTGGGGTCTTCAGATGGAAGACCTGTTTTTACAATTTCGCTAGCCGTTATCAATGCAAGGTATCAGATGAGCTTTTGGAGCAAAGGCTGTAGAAAGACATTTCTCTTCTTTCATGGCCATTCACGACATTCTGCAATGCATTCCCAACACGGGAACACTTGCATTTGAATCTAAAGCATCCAGAAGTACTGTTAAAACCAACCAGTGGCACAGCGTGCCACCAAAGTACCTGCTCTTCAGGAGGGTTGGGCTATTGGAGAACACAATTATTAAACACAGTGGATGTACATCTGTCACGTGTGTTTTTATCTCCCCAGTAGATGACGTAGAGTGATGATTCAGTAGATAACTTATTTTTCTTATAAATAAAATATACATAGGTATTGTTTTATATATATCTTTACCCACATCTGTACGTGGGTGCGTATATATCTAAACCCAGCAAAGATCACAGTCCTGTTGATATGTGAAGTGTATGGTCACATGTAGAAAACCAACTCATCTTTCTGTCCTTTGGCACCAAAGAAAGGAGTCTCGGGCATCCTCGGGCGCATCTGACTTCAAAAGCTGCGATCTTTCTGTTCTACTCCCCAGAAGAACTTCTTTATCTGGACTGATGTGACCTCCCACATTTTCTCACTGCCTTTTGCATTGTCCCAGTTCGTTGCATTCCTCCTTTATCAGCACCTCTCTCACATCTGCACTCTGCTCGCAATCGCTGAGCCGCAGAAAAATCAGCTCACGGGTTCGGTACTCACAAATTTTCCAGAAAGAGCATCTCGGAGAGAATGAGCTTAGCTTTAGGATTTGCTCAAGAGGACCTGAGAGAAAAGTCAAGCAAAGAACAAATCAAGACACGGCCAAAATAAACCCCATTCCCTCAGATCTTCGCAGCATTGAAGGGATGGATTATTTCTGAATAGAATTACAGCACAGGAAGCGACGAGGAAAGAGATTTGCGCAACAGGATTTCCTGCCAGGAGGCTTCTGTCTCAGCCACTGAAACTGGGTAATTTGATGGCTCTCCTGCTTACAGGAGCGCCGAGTCTGAGGTTTCTGCTATTTATTAAAGCTGTCCCTGGGGGCCTACGCTTTCCGTTCCTGAGTGACCAGTTGATGCTTTGTAAATAGCTTTCTCATATCCAGGAAATTCACAACATACTTCAAAAGGCACGCGTGGAGCTGCAGAAAGAGGAAGGAGCCTTTTTTTTTTTTTTTCCCAGCGCCTTCATAAAAGTTTGTAATTCCCATAGTTTTTGAGCGCAGCGGCACATGACACCCAGCCTCAGATCCATATCTCGGGATCTCGCCATTAAAGCTCAGGGCAATTTTGTTTCAGCAGTTCTCACAGCTGACAGCTTAACAGAATTTGTCTAGAAAAAGCTATTACCTCGTCCTACAAAATCTCACTTTTGCATTCCCAGACTCTGCCACAAATTCAGCTTTAAGCTGTTGTCTTGCATAACAGGCCAAATCCATTGCTAGCTTTAGAACTTATATTTTGATTTAAATTAGTTCAGCTTATGGCAAGAGAGGCTTATAGAAAATAAGTTGTTCGCTAGGTTTAGCTGCCCAATACACATACTAGAAAGGAAATTCTCTTTGAAGAGTCATGACAACTTCGTGCTATCGTCCATGAGACAGCTGAGCGAGATAGCTTCCGTAAAAGAGAATCCACCACCAGCTTCCATCCTGCAGTTCACAGCCTGTCAGGTAACACATTAATGGGTATCAAAGTTATAATTACAACTCACTTTCTTCAAGTTAATCTTCCAGCCCTTGATTAGCGCTGTCTATCATGAAAGATAAAGACACAAACGAAGAAAAAAATCCTTCCTAGCATTGGGCTTTCCTATTTATCCTCCAGTCCTCCCAAATTAACACCTCCTCAGTGAGCACTCCTGCAGAAACTTATTAATCACATCTCTGATCTGGATTTTTTTTAGCCTTTGCTTACCTTATATTAAGCAAAAGATACACAGATTTTTCTCTTCCCCCCCACTTCTCTTTCATTATTAAATTCCTCATTCCATACCTTTGGTTTTGTGACTCCAGAAGCAACATGTCATCTCCACATGCAGCAGTACTTAAATACTACTTTGCTCACAGTAAATACAAATAAAAAGTAAAATAAACAACAACAACAAAAGATGTTCTGTGAATGGAAATACAAATAAATAAGTAAAATAAATAACAACAACAAAAAAGATGTTTTATGAATATCTGAATGTTCATAACAATTCCACAAGGAAAAATAAAGAACTAGGTCCAGGGAACAGGATAAAGAAGAATATGGCGAATCAGAAATGTAATGAATGCAAAACAAATATTGACACCATATATAAAATAGGGATGTGAGTTGATCAGAGTTCTAAAAGGACACCTATGGCACGTCCCAAGTTTATTCATCACATCCACCATTTCTGTGTTGGGTAGGTAGAGAGCAAAGAAGGAACAATTTCTCTTTGGGGCTTTAGAGAAAATTATACATATATATATATATATAAAAGTACTTGTCTACTGCAAAACTTTAGGATTATGTTGTGGCTCGGAGGTAATTAAGCTTCTGGGATGGGAAAGGGAAGAAGACAGTAGGTGGAGTCCTGTGCTTGCTCAGTGCAGAAGTACAGGGCCACTGGGACCAAAGCGTGACGGTGTCCCTCCCGCAGCTGGAACTGCAGAGGTTACCATGCCCACCATGCTGCTTGCTTTGCTGAGCTTTACGGAAAAGTGTCTTAGTGATTTCTCAGGTCACACAGAGGCACTGTGGGATTATGTCTGTGGGGATAAGAGAAGGAAAACTGCTGGTTCATCCTTGGGGGTAGGGAGAAGATGACAGAGAAACAGAGAGCTTAGGGTCACGCTTGTCCTCGGGGATTGTGGAGAAGGTTGTCATCATCTGATCCCGCTCGAGTTGGTACGTGAAGAAAGCAAAAGGGAGCAACTCAGAATGTGCTATTTATAACCTGAGAAGATCAGTAGAAGTAGAGAGCTCTCAGGGTGTGAGCACTTCCCAGAGACACCACAGAGAACCCTGTCCCTCATCACCACCCTCAGATCCTTTCTGCAGTGATCTGATGGGGAGCCGCAACGCTGGAATTCATGTCTGGTGTACCAGAAAACATCCCTGGTCATCTCACCACCCCCTTCCTGCCTGGGTGTGCTCTGATGAGTTCAGACAGCACCCACCATGGGGTGAGGCATCTGGTCTGCTGTACAGATGCTCTATAGGTGCAAGTGGAGCTGGGCACAGCTCACTTGTGGAAGGGGAGAATTTAGCCAGCAGGCAGGTGGCTTGTCACCTCCAGAGAAGTCACTGGTGAGGAGGAGCACGATATCCCGCAGACATTCACTCCTCAGCTCTGACATCACCTGCGATTTCCCAAGCTCATCATGTCACCACACCTGGCCGGGAAGTGAGTAACGCTGCCGGAACATGACCTCTGCGGGACAATCATGAGAGCAATTAGCAACGTGCTGGTGAGAGCTTGCTAACATTGCCCTTCATCTTGCTTCTCTTGCCATCTCCTCCAGCCCTGCTGGTAGTTTTCCTCATCAGCAACATACCAGGGCTGCAGCTGCCTCTGGATAACTTATCCTATGCTGGGAGCACCAGCAGCTGCCTTAGTGGTCCCTGGGAGGGGCATCCTGTGTGCATTTCAAGAAAGTAATTACTCTGGTTCCCATCCACTCCACGTGCACTACAGCTCAACTCCAGCAGCATTTGAGCCACTTGTAGCATCAAAAGGAGCTGGTGCTGCAGTTCTTGGGAACATCTAAAGACCCTTCAGCAAGGCCACATTGTGAATATCATCTTAACTGAAAGAACTGCTATGCTCTCCGATTATTTCCAAGCACCTTAGTTCTGGCATGATTTACTCTTCATCTGTGCCACCATTTATGATTGCTGATATCAAACTTTCCTTGCAAGCCACTACAGAAGCAGCCTAGGCATTTGGAAGGCCAACAGTCTCTTAGGCACAGTATCATGGATCACTAATGATTTATAAGCCACAGCTGAGCCATGGGTCCACATCACTTACTCCTTCAGAAATAATGGGCTAGGATAAAAAATAAAAAAAGGCCTGACCTTATGTCGAGGGAATGGCTGCTATTCTTGCTATTTGAGAATCTAGCCCTGAGTGGCTGAATCATAACAGCCTCGAGCTGCTGAAGGGTAATAGTCACATGAGTTAGAGTATCAGGAAAATTGCTATGTTGCATCTGCACCCAGTAATGATTATCTAATCATGCTCCTTTCCTGGTGACTACAGGAAATGAAGAACAGTGCAAAGGTAGGTGCCAGGTGGATCCAGCGCTGGAGTGAGATTAAACTACAGAGCCACCTGGCTCCAGAAAAGTCTGGCATTGCTTAGAGGACAGGAGTCATCTGAAGGGCAAAACCTGTGGCTCGGACAGGAGCAGTTTTTCTCTAAATCTGTGTCAAGCCATAGTGGACTTTTATGGGTAAGGCACAACTCTGATGGTGTTTCCCACTCCACCACATCTTTATAGACTTATCTCTCCTAAGGGCCACGACTTGTCCGGGCATTGTTGCTTGCACAGAGGTCACAGCATTTCTCAATGTTGTCTGGGCTTCCCATGCACCACAGAACTTCCCCAGCTGTAAAAGGAGATAACATCCTCGATAAACATAGCTATTAGAAGACTCAGTTCACTATGTCTCTGAAGTGTCCTGAGATCGTCTGATAGAAACAGAGAAGGATAAAATATAATTATACTAGAAGTATCCCACAGTGAGTTCCCATCTAGCTTATCTGACGACTCACCAAGGCTCTTTCCTGGCAGCACTTAATATATACTTTGGAATTTAAATAGCCCAGTCTAGCCGTAGGTGCAAACTACTGCAACAATGATAAGACTTCAGAGCGAGCACCTGGTTAAGCAGCTAGCTGCACGTGAAGCCAGGCAAATAAAAGAGCTCCGTGAGCTAGCATGGGAAACATCACTTAATGGTGCTGTTTACCACCCTGGAGCATTAATTGTGCAGAGCATCAGGCCTCCTGACTCCGAGGGACACCGTCGGATCAAAAAGTGATGCTAACTGCCAAAAAATTGTTCGCTGGGGAAGCTCAGGCAGTACTTACCCGGTTTCACTGCTTCTTCCACGTCTGATGAACAGATGATAACGGCAAAAAGAGAGCTCAGCTGCCAAGCTGGACCTGTGCCAAAAGCCACATGCAAGCCGGGGTGTGTGCGTGGGTCTGTTTTCTCTGTCTTTCAGTAGCTTGGGAGCAGGCACGTGGATGTGGGAGCTGATAGAAAACATAGCCTGAGTAGTGTCCTCCTGCTGGAAGTGTTTAGCCCCGCAGAGACTTCTATTCAGTGTTGCACAAGTGTGTTTGATTTAGACAGGTTGTTCTCACCCAGTTAAAACCAGCACAGCTGTGCTAAGCCATATCCGTATTTTTTTCCCTTGAAGGTAAGGTGCAGCTCCATGAACCTGTTAGACATTGGAGTTTTGTCCTGCAAAGGCTGAGTCCAACACAGTTTGGCTCTTGACCCTTCTGCAGCAGCCTTTCCAGGCTTTATGGATGTAGCGCAACAAACCAGAGCTGTAAACAGTACCCAAAACACCTATAAATAGGTAGCATCCCCAGGTGTGCTAAGTGGTACATAAAAATGGGAAACTAGTTAGCCTTGGGTGAAGGGAGAAAGAGGTCAGGGGAAGGTTGTTGCTCATTGTTTGGTGGTTTTTGATTTTTCTTTCCACTTGGCTTTGTTTGGTGTCTTTAGTTTATGTACTCACATGAACTACACAGAGAACGAGAGTTATATACTTGGGCAACAGTGGAGGTAAAGATAATCCAAGGAAACTGCCTAAAGCTATAATCATCAGTCTGTTTTTATTACTCTGTAGTATACTTTGCTTGTCTTCACACTAAGGAGCCTGATTTGCAAGTTTTTAAATGGTCATGTCCTCAACCAGTTGGTAGTTGCTGTTAGACCCAATCTTTTTCATTACAAACTTTCCTAAATCCCCCTGAAAAGAATACAAACCCTTCTGAAGATGGCATCAGTTCCCCTATGGGGACTATGGTCCTGGATGAGATAACAAAGGTTAGTGATGCTGGTGCAACAAGGAGAGGTGATGGTGGGAAGGGTCTGAAGACTAAAATCTTCTGTGTTTCAATCACAGCTACTCATTGCAGGTGGGATCCTACATTAGGTCTCTGGCTGAAGCTGCTGTGACCAGCCCTATGGACTGGCAACACCCATCCCTCATGGATTCCCCTCTAAGTACATAGTCCAAAGACTATGACCAAAAAAGGAAGGCTTGTAATTCCTTTTCTTAATTTGATTTCATCTATCTGTTTAGGAAAACAAGCCATAGAAGTCCAAGGAAATTGTTTTGCTCAAGGTCACAGTGCTTATACCAGAGATACAGATCTCTTACACCTGATCCTGGTGTTCCACTCACATCATCTCAATTCCTGCATGGCTTAGCAAAAATCAAATTTAAAGCAAGCATTTTCAGACTGCTGCTTGCATACCCCCACTCCTCTGCACAAAGACTACTCCTGAGAAGCACCTGAGGTGTGCATGCATAATGCAAGTTTGAGAAAATAATAGCATTAATAAAATAATTGTTCCTACTTAGTAGGACTGTTCCTTTAAGTGCAAACATGACAGTGTGCGCTCCCACAACTGATTGCTCACAATCCTCTGGGATCCACCCAAGACCAGTTGCAGCTCCTGACGCGTTCAGTCTATCCTTCGGAGCAGAGGACAAAAATAACAGCAAACCTCCCACTCACTTTTGGAAGCCAAGCCCTGATCGTCATCCCAGTAGGGTGCTGAGCCCCGGCACGCTGGGTGCCTTGCACACCCAGTATATCCTTGCGGAGGGAGGAGTGTATGGGCAGCCCAGTTTGCCCCAGGCTCTTGGCTCCTGGGTTGGACTCAAGCCCTTCCATGGAGCAGTCACATTGAGGCTGGTGGGAAACCAGTCAGTGATCTGCTCACGCTGCAGTTCAACAATCCTGGTCACGTCAGTGGGTAAAAGGGTCAAAAAGTGCCTGCACGTTTCTGCAGAGCACGGCCAAAAAACGAGTCACTGTTGCTCCACGGACTACCAGGGATGGGGGTCTCAGCTGGACCCAAACCAACAATTTTTGCCCCTCGGTGTGTTACCGAACGCAACGTACCCCAGTGTGTTACCGAAGCGTTGTTAGTCTTGAGCCCAGTTTACCAAAGTGCTCATGCAAGTGACTAAGTGAGCAAGACTTTTAGAAATCTGATTTACATCCATTCATCAAGCATCCTGCTTTGCCAGCTGGAGACAGTGCCTCCCAACCTCACTCATCCCTGAGCAGCAACATAAATAGATGAAGGGGTGACACCGTGCTCACTCTGGGGTCTGGGTTGTCACTCCTACACTCTAACAATCTGCTCCAGAGCGAGCGTGATGCAGATCTAGGTCCCCCATTGAGGTGTTTTTCTGCAGTCACCTATGGAGCTCATCACGAATCCATGGGACGAACAACCCTTTGGACCAGATTCTTCCAGCTGTGGAAGGATTGAGTAACCTCAGTTTAAAAAAAAACAAAACAAAAAAAAATGGTTTAAATGGTTCTTATTCTTAGAAGCTGCCTAGAGCTGAACGGCATGACCCAAAGCAGAGGGATGTGGAAGCCAAAGCGAGTTTTATCTGGCTGCCACGGAGATCTGTGAGATTTGCACCCTTTTCTGTCCCAAGAGACGAATACAGTTCCGTGCATTTTTAGAGTTTCACAATCATTTTTTAAGGGACTTCCTGATATCCTCCTGAAAAATCCACAGGCCACCTTGTGATATTTTCTTGAGAAATTGAACATAGAAATGTAGTATTTGCAAGAAATAAAAACTAGGCTGGATTTCCTATGTTGCTCTGTTACTTCCCCCCCACCCCCCCATTTGTCTCCTTATCTGCACATGAATGTAAATTTGTTGGTTCTTTTTTCCTGGATCACAGATCGATGTTCTTTGAACCACAAAAGGTTTGCAAGTCGAATAATATTTCTCCATGTCAATTGCTACCAAAAGCTGCGAAGAATGAAATTCCTTCTCTGTGACAATGCCTGCAGTATTATTTGGAACAATTGTATAGGAGCTCGCAGCAGACATATGATTTTTTTTCAATTAATTTATAACCAGCTTTCAGGCTTTCAAACTTCTACTGGATTTTTTTTTTAGTGTAACCATTTTTTTTCCCCTCAATCTAGACTGTCGGAATCTTGTTTCTGCAGTTAATCTAAGGTGCTTTCAAATTATTTGACCTTTGTGAAGAAACGAGAGAACAATAACTGCTGGTTTTAGGCATCCTGAGATTTTTCTCTCGGAAGATTTGCCACCCTGTGAAAATGCCGACAAGTACACCCACGCAACCTGGACCAGATTTCCAAAAGCAATAAAAAAAAAACAAACTAAAAACAAATTGAAGAACTGCACGAGTTTACCAGAAAGCAGGTGGCCTCCCCCACCTGGAGAAGATGAAGAAATGAAAATAAACATTTCTCCCACCGCTTCCCTGGGGCAGAGACGGGGCGGGTGTCCCTTATCAGGAGCATTCCAGCCTGTCCTGTTTGTCACAGAAACCGGCCGGAGCGGGAGCGCGCTCGTCGCCGAGGGAGTGATTCAGTGGCGATGGGGAAAGGCAGGTGGAGCAGGTAAGTCACCTCCAGACAGGAAGGTATAAAAGATACCTGAATCACAGCGGCGGGGCCACTCGTACACGGGGAGCTCGTAGGGGTTCCTTGTCTTTGCCGGACCTACCGTGCTCGGAAACAACTCGCGGAGCTTGAAATACCAGACGGCAGCTTGTAAATACAAAAGAGCCTGACCTCTGGAGAGAAGACTCTTCAGGGGTAGAAATCAAGAGCCCAGAACATGCTTTCCTCCTTTTAAACCTCACTCTGAACAGGTATTTATAGACTTTAATCTGCTCTACACCTCTTAACTTTCCGGGTATTCCGTTGCTCTGAGTTATGAAGATCCATTAGGGAAGCGTATTGCAGACCAGCGTTGGCCACTCTCTTAAAAGTGGGTTCTCTTTTTGTCTGGATTTATGGTGTGGAAAGAAGTTTTCGAGAACTTGCTGGGAAGTTAAAAGTATTTATCTACTTAGTTTTAAATCTGAGCTTATGTTTCTCTCCTGAATGGTTTTAGTTATTTAGCGATGTTCCCAAAATTTCTGGAAAGCCCGAGTAAATAGCTGGGAAAGTGCAGGGTCTGAGGAAATGCAGTGTGGTCAATTGAAGATATTGCCTTGTATTATTAAAAAATATAATAATTAAAAAATCATGTGATTATGAATAAAAAAAACAACAACAACAACACACCAACCGACAAAAAACCAACCAAAAACCCCACCAAACCTTAACTAATTCTATTGACATTCCGCACTGCATGTCTTCACTGGGACTCTCCAGCTTTAGCGACCGGCTCCCATTTAGCAGAACAGGCAGGAGAAATCTTGGTCCTTGTGTCAGCTGCTGCCCAAACCCAATTTACCTTTCTGAGCATCAGCACTAGGGTAACACGTTAAAAGACACGAGAAGCGGGCAGAGGCTGACCTGTCTGGCGTGGCACAGCATGAATTAAAACTGTCTTTCCCATGCCTCGCTCCGTGCTCTGCTATTCAGATCCCTCCAGTTTAAGTCGACTACTCGATCGTGTCCGATCAAGGTGCAACATAATGCCAAAAATCGATAAAAATAAGTAGGCTCTAAATTTATTAGAACTAACAAGCATCTACAGTGTCACGATCATCTTTAGCAAAGGGAAAATGTGGGTAAAAGCTTTTACCTTCGTTTAACAACAACTGTTGTGAGTAAACTTCCGCAAGTTTACGACTGAGATACTGCTGTTGTTCTAACTGTTATATTATAAACTAGTAAAAAGCCCAGCGGAACAGCTCTACAGCTTTTCACACAGGTTATGCAATCACAGCTTGCATAAGCAGAGGCTCTCTCTTTCTGAGGGTTACCTTCTGCCACTGGTTTTGCTCGTAATTTCTGCCAAACACTCCAAAGGATTGCAAAGAACCAGGCGTAGGGGAGCAGAGGGCTGCAAAACAGAAAATTTAGTAAAAACAAAAAGCCCAACAAACAAAGACAAGAAACAAAACCCAGGAGTTTCCCTCAACTCTCTGCCAACTTCGGCTTGGATTTGTAACTCATCAGCATCTGCCAGATGGTGCTAAAACCTGCATGGTGAGCTGTAGACAGGGAAAAAAAAATACATTAAAAACATCACAACTTGCTGAAAAGCACAGATAGTCCGTGACTGAAAATTGAAATTGAGGAGAGACTTCACAAAAAAATTCTGTGTATAGAATAAGAAAATGAAGGAAGGTTCTTAAAGCTAGTTTGAGCTCTGGCAAGGATAGCAGGGAGAATACTTAATTCTTACATAAGGGAGACTTTTTGGTACAATCTGAGGAATATGTGGTCTATTCTGATACCTTAAATTAGTTTTCAGACATGGAGTCTCTAGCCCATGCAGGTGAGCCACTGCTGGGCTGACTGGAGACCTGTAATTACAGCAGCAATCTGAACGTTTCTGGCTTGTCATCGGTAAATCTCCCAACACAAAGAATCAAGCCTGGCTAGTTCAGTGACACATCCTAAAAAAATGTTCCCTGGGCACACGGCATCAGGGGAAATTCCTCCAGCTAAACGTTTGCTTTCAGGTAAAAGCGCTCGATAGCTAAAAAAGTCACATATTTGAAAATCAGAATGTATGGGAAGCTGCATGCCTAGCCCAGGATAACTGGAGTTCAAGCTGGAAAAGCTGGAGTAAGCTGTAAACCCAATTTGCTGCAAGTGGCGTGTTGGCTGTTCGGCTCAAGGCTCCTGCCCTGCACACCATGGCGAAGCAGAGAGCGCGTGGCAGCGAGGCTGGGGCCGTGCTGGCTCTCCTCCAGGGCTCAGGACAGGGAAGAGCTGCGTTTCTCTAGGGAAAACACAGCAACAAGGAAACGGCGGCGAATTCCCCGCGCTCTGCCGCCAAGGCCATTTCCTCCAACGTTGCTTTTCTTGCTGTGTCACGGTGACAAGACGGAGGTGCTTCTCGTGCTGCTCGGGGCTGAGGATGGAGCAAGCTGCAAGAAGACAGTGGTTCCTCACCAACCTTGGATGCTCCTGTTTCAGAGGGGAGGAGCAGACAGTGGACAGACAAACTCAGGCAGCATCGTTGGGTGTTGCCGCGCTTGCTTGCCAGGCAGAACCGTGACTTGAGGCATGAAGCCCTGTCTGAGCACGCCGTAGAGAAGAGGCTCACCCTCCCTCCCCGCTACCTCCCCAACTGAACGCTGTTATCTGTCTCTTAGGCCTTGCTCATGCTGCCACCATAATATCTGAGTGCCTCCCAGACTAATAGGCTGCCCTAGCGAGGTCCCTACGTGACCTCATGGAGTCTTCTGCTCTCCTCCCTGCTCGGGTGGCGTGGAGCACCAGCCGGGGTAGGTGGTCGTTGTTGTGTTTCTTCTGCCCAGAGGGAGGCATATATGGGGGAAGACTGCACCCGTCTGTAACGCCACGGTGGTTCTGGTGAAAAGGCTTTGGCTGGATGGTGGATTTCTGCTGGTTTCTTGGTTCTTTGCAGGATGTTTAAACTTCACCCTCGGTACGCAGCTTCCAACAGGCTACCTGCGTCATTCTCACCTCTGGCAGGGATCTATTCCAGGCTCAGGATGCAGCGGAAGTCATGAGCTTGCTCTTTGTTCTTTTTAAGGGGTTAAATATAGGTCTGGTGATGGGTGTTTTCATGTTTTTTAAAATGAAGGCGTTGGTTTTCTTCTCTTCTAGAGTCTCCCAGGGCTCTATTTATTTCCCCGGGCTCCGTCATGTCGTGCTTCACGCAGCTATGGCACTCCAACACGCCGGACTCTCCCACCAGCCCGGTCCCTGCCACTCCAAGTGAAATCCCCATCCCCATCAGCCCCATTGTTGTCACCTCCCCAGGAGATGGCAAGAGGAAGGCAAGGTCCCCAACTGACAAGCCAGGCTCTCTGAGCCCAACATCTCCGAAGCCAACCTCTCCCGTCGAGTGTTCCATCTGCTTCAACACCC
>NW_009695159.1:9264-9704 GCF_000703405.1 Apaloderma vittatum | reverse complement strand
CCCGCCGGAGCACGGGGCTGCCCCCAACCCAACCGGAGGACCAGCTCCCCTGCCCCTTCTGCAGGCAGCTGACCAGCATCCCTCTGGAAGGTGCCCCAGCGCTCGCGACCAGCAAGGAGCTCCTCGCCACGCTGCCTCCTGAACTCCAGCAGGAAAAGGTGCTCTGGATGGAAGGGACCAAGCTCTGCTGCCGCCAGTCCTCTGACGACCCCGAGAATCCAGACTCGTGTATCTCCATCGATGTTGCCATGAGCAAACCAGAAAGCCCCGAGGCGCCCCCAGCGGGGTTAGCGGGGAGGCTGTCCCGCTGCGACATGTGCGACGACTGGAAACGCATCGTCCTCCTCTCTGCCTTGATCATCATCCTGTTCTGCATCATTCTGTGGCCGGTCCAGTGTGCCCTGAAGACGGGCAACCTCCGCTGCTTCACCAGGACTGTT
>NW_009695159.1:882-9185 GCF_000703405.1 Apaloderma vittatum | reverse complement strand
ATCCGCGGCGAGGCTGCTGGCTCCCCGCTCCCTGTGGCATGTCAGGGAGGCAGGGACAAGACCTGCCGCCCCGACGGCATCCCTTGGTTTGCTGGCAGACCCTCATCATCACTCAGCTCCCCCCACACCCTCCTTCTGCCTGCGCTGGAACACGCGCATCCATCTCCGGTAGCTCTGCTGAAATACTTGCCTGTTGCGCTGTCTCCAGCCCAGGAATGCTCCAAGGAGCTGCTTCAGCATCCTGCTGCCAAACTCTCCATGGAAACCAGAGCTCTGAAAGCAGCAGAGATGTTTCTAGGACCATTTGCCTCCCGTGGCACATGTGTGCTGGCTTGGCTGGATACCAGCTGACAGGGGGTGCAGTTCCTCTACCTCCCTCAGGGAATAAAGGGCTATTTTTTTGCAAACTCAAGGATCTACATGATTATTCTTAAGAGGAGCTGGGACTGGGAGGGTAAAGACATGTCAAAGTCGTACGAGCAGATGAAAATTATCCTTATGCCAGATGCTGGAACCATTTCCATTCTTCGCAGCTGGAGGTGTAAATGCTGCCTCCTGCTGACACAACACTGCAACCCCACCACCCGAGCTGCGTTACCAGGCCCACCGACGAGCTTTTGAGCACAGCAGACTAGCCCTTCTACTCGTTTTGCCCAAGAAGATGCTTAAAAAAAATCACTCATCTGCAGCAGGAGAGCGATTCGGAAGACAGGGGGTGAGTTCTGTTAGGCACACCGACACAGCAGCCCCTCAAGTGACTTCACCAGCGAATTTCTCTCATACTTCTTGCAGGCGAACTGTTGTCAAAACGAGAGAAATTCCATCTTTTGACAGCTCTACCCTCCTAATCTTAAAATGTGTCAGTATTAAGACACAGGTCAGTTGCTTACACACTATTTTTGTTTAATGCAGTGATCTTCTGACAGTGATTAGCGAAAGCCTTCATGATGGAGGTGGCTTACAATTAAATGTTTTCTATTCAAACACATGGATGTACGACAGTACTGTATGCAAGTACCATACGTGTATGTATTAAATTATGTTTTATACAATGCAAGGTGTCAATTTGTAGCAATTACTCCACATCTCCCTTCTTACTTGCAGCTGGAGGTGCTCATGCAGCAATCCTGAGCGCAGCTGCATTCCCAGGTTGTGGTAGCCACACAGCAGGTGCTGTGTCCGTACTCTGGCCCGTGCATCAGCTGTCCCAGCTGTTCCCAACCCTGAACACACGCACGGTTTTATCCTGTCAATTCATACTTACTACTGTCTAGGCAATGCCATCCCAGGTGTGACTTCCCTGCGTTTACCTGATTTGACCTGAAAAATGAAAAGCTTCAAAACCTGCTCCTCTTTGGCTTCTTCCCAGCAAGGACGAAAGAGGTTTCTAGTCTCCCTTTCCAGAAAAAAAAAAAAAAAATCTAATTTGAAATAGGCTGAAGCTCGACATCCGTGGAAAGCTGCTGCGTGTGCTGTACCTGCAGCACCTCTGTTGCTCAGTCGCAGGCTGGTACTATCCGTGCAGAAATTACTCCAGGCATTGTAACAGCCTCTGCTAAAAGACATGGGGCTTGACAGGAATTCTCGCTGCTATCATCCTGTGCTTGCCCCTGAAAGGCTATTTTCACAGCACCAATTTAAGCGTGTTCTTGGAAAAAGCGACTCACTGAGACGTAAGGCAGAAAAGGCACTTTCATTTTACCCAAGGCGCACTTGGGACCAAGCCCAGCAAACAAACACCAGTAGAGATGAAGTGCTTTGTCATTACATCTTCGTTACTGTTCAGCTCCCACCGATGAGACCCAAGGGCAAGGGAAAGGGAATAAAATCTTCAGCCTCATAAAAGCTACTGTTACGGTAGCAAACGAGCCACAGAGATGTTCTTACAGTTCCAACTGTCCCTAGCAGTCTGCCACGGCATCCTCGTGGGAGCTGTCACTTTGCATTTCCCTGTTCTCACCACGTACTCGGAAATTAAGGCTGAAGGTTTAGCTAACACGCAGCTGAACCTCTCGCTCGTGCCTACTCAAAAGGAAAATTCAAAGCAAGCGAAAACAGGGCCCTGAACATTTGGTGATGGGAGACATTCAGGGTGTCCCATTGCCCACACCAACTGTCACTTTCCCAGAAAGCAAACCGCTTGAAAAGGAGAAAGAAACAAAAAGAAATATTCAATATTCAACATTTATTAAAAGTGCAATAAAAATAAACAGTTCTCCTCTCCCTGTGACAAGGGACAAGGAAGACCAGCCAGGAAATACAGCCAAGGTGTGTCATTGTGCTTTTGTTCAACCCCTTCTGCTGGCACTCCAGGCACTAAAAACCCCAACCCTGTAGCAAAAGGCCACCCACCAGTCCTAGGGACCTCAGGGGACTTCGACAGCAGCCCCACGGCACGTCCTGGAGGTTCAGACACTGGCACTCAGACCCAAGACTGCCCACAGAACAAAGCTTTAGACACGGATGAATCCTGCAGAGAGGGGCTCTTTGGCAGGGCTACCCGCAGGAAGCACTGACAGGCACAAGTCACGACTTATCAGGAGGGCTGGAGCGCTCCCCTCAGTGACACGCTCATCCTTGCTGCACGGGTCAAGCCACAAACAGTCCTACAACACCCCGAACTCAGCAGACACAAGGCTTGCTTCGCCATTTCGTCGCAGGGGGTAAAAGAAAAGGAGGTCGTGCGGCAAGGGAACTGCAGAGCTGCACCAAGCTCAGAGAAGTTCAGCTCGGGTGAGTATCTGTCACTTGCCAGAGGTGGCTAAAAGCACCGAGCACAGTCAAAGCTGCCTTCCTGCTCTTCAGCACCCATCGGCTAAGGTGGGATTTCACTTGGCTCAGCGTCCAGGTCCACGCCAAGGTGGAGATGCTCACCTCTGTCTCTCAATCCTGCGGGGAAGCCCGCGGGCTGTGCAGCGAGCAGGCTCTCAGGCACAAGCACATCTGCCCTACTACAGCAGCAGGGGCTGCTCGGTGGGCTTTGGCAGGGTTGCATAGAAATCTGAAACTGGTAGGGGCAAAAGGAGGCGTGGGAAGAAGAATCAAGAGCTGCAAATACCTGGGTCCAGGCAGCGCTCTCTATTTCTTACCCTTACAGGCAGCAAAGTTACTCCAGCATTTCGACTAAGAACACTTCTAGCTTAGAAATGGTTGACCTAATGAAAACATTAAAGCTTACTAACATTTTACTAACGCCCTATGTGGGCAAACCTGGGAAAGCTCCTAAGCAAATAGTCACTTCCATTCATTTTAACAATTTGTGTGTAAAAAATAAGACTCTTAAATTACAAAAAAAAAACCCCAACAAACCAACAACAAACCCCAAACAAACAAAACCAAACAGGAAAAAAAAAAACAAACACCAAAAACTGAGCCTGGATGCCCTAAATGAATGTCCAGAGGCACTTCCACATAAATATCAACCTACTGATACAGGGGAGAACAGGAGAAGATCCTTCTCAGGAATAAGTTAGGTCAGGGCATGTTCTGAGGCGCAGACTCTGCTTGCTTCTTCCAGCCAGCTTCTGGCTTCCTCGCTGAATCCACAGTGCTTGGGGAAGGCAAGACAGGCAAAAAACCAAAATTGTCCGCAGTTGCAGAACTTGGAGAGGGTGGATGTAAACACTGCAAATCCTGCGTACCAGAACAAGAAGGAGGAGGGGTGGCATGGTTTGTAACCGGGAGAAAAGCGCGGGGAGAAGGTTGCAGAGCTGAGACACTGGCGGCGTGCAAAGTCTCTCCTACTCACTTGCACACACGGCGCAGCCTTGTTCTCCCAGCCCGACAGCATCGCAACGGAACAGCCCAGAAAGCACATCTCCCCCCTCACTGGTGACATTATAAATGTGTTTCCCCATCGAGACCTCATTACCCCGTTGCCCTCCTCCTTCCCCTTCAGCCACAGCCACATCTTTAGGCTCCGACAAGTTTGCTCGAAGGCAGAGCCCCGGAGCCCTGCGCGGGCTGAGCTGGATCAAACGCGATGCAAACAGCCACTGGCGGGTCATCGAGGGAAGGATTCCTACCCGTACAGCCTCCACACAGCTCACCTCCAGCTCCTTTTATCGCCCTGTATTGCTCATCCCCGAAACCTTTGGGCTTTTGATGTTAAGGTTCTCGTAGACGGAAGCTGACTCATCGTCAACCCTGTCAAGAAACGAAGCCTTGTTATTAACAGCCTGGCGGCTCCGGATCTTTTCCCCTGGTGGGAAGAAGGTAATGGTGCAGCCAAGCTCCCTTTTTCCCTCCCCAGCCTTGTAGGGAGGATGACATCGGGTTACCCACTGTTCTCAACACTTTTTGTCTCCCTCTGGTTGGGTTCATCCCTCCTGGGTTCAGATATAACTTGGGAATGGAGCCAATAAATACCAGGGGTCTCTGCTCAACCTGTTCTCTCTGATGGTCCAGCCCTGGCAGGGAGACACTGAACTTACACAGACGGGGTCCGTGGCGAGGGGGGCTGCCCTTTGCCTCTGCCTTTTTCCATAGGGGAGTAGCCGATATTCAAGTAGTCTCGCTCTTTCCTTTTACTCCTCTGAAAGAGAAAGCAAAGAATAAAATCCCACGCAAAGCAGATGCAGAAGGAAGCCTTACAAGCAGGGGAACAGCAGGTGTGGGTTTATTTCTACGTGTTCAGGGCAGCATTTGAGTTCCAGGGAGAAGGTGGGAGGGGTGTTTGGTCAAATCCTGCCCTTGTTTTTTCCAGCCAGGGACTCACCTGTTCTTCTTCCAACCTCTTCTGCTCAGTTTTTTTCCGCCATGTAAACAAACTTGTACTGTGCCTCTGTTTGCACCATGCCCGAGCGCTGCCTGCGCACCATCTGGATGGTTTTGGGGATGTCGATGTCGCAGTCCAAACCTGCCCCAGAGCGAGAAGGTGAGGCTTAGGGGAGTGGGAGTTAGGTTGAAAAACTTTGTTCTCAGGTACCCCCTGCTTGCACAAGAGCAGGGCTATTCCATAACTGGTCAGAGCAAGGCGAACGGCGAAAGCCACGAGACAGGCAGGGAGACACATACCTTGCCTGTGAATAATATCCACCAGAATATCTATCACTATGATGGTGCCCGTGCGTCCTATTCCAGCACTGGAAAGAGAAAACAAAACAAAACGTTGTAAGAAAAAAACATTCCCCAGAGTTAGTCAGCTCCCACACTCCCACGCCTGGTTCGCCCTGGGCAGGTTTGGCACGGCTGCTCTAAGAGAAGCTCAGCCAAACATTGACCCTTATGAGACCAGAATTCAGCAGGCTGCATCAGAGCTACCAACGCCAGATCAGAGCTGCTCTACCCTGTGCTATCACCAGTGAGGAGGCTCTGCAGCAGGGCTGTGTTTTCCCACATATCACTACCCACCGTCAGCTCGCATGATGACCAGCTGCAGGGCTTGCAAAAGAAAGAAGAGATGCATTTTTATTACCCTTCTCCACCAGTTTGTACCTGCAGTGCACGATGATCGGCCCCGTGTCCGGAATGCTTCGCTGTGCCCGATTCACTTGGTCCAGAAAGCTCAGAACCCCTCCTGGCTCGTTGGGCACCCCGTGGTCTGGCCAGCTAAAATATTGATAGTGCTTCACCAGCCTGGGGCGCTCATCCTGCAGGGAGCAGAGACCCATCACCTGTCCTGCTAGGAGGCTGCTCCTTCCTGTCTTTTTACCAAAGCTGTGGCAAAGCAGCCCAGCCCTTAAGCAGCAGGACCACTAAGTCAAAAAAACCCAACAAACCCAATAAAAACCAGCAACAGACCCGCAGCTTCCTCCCTGCAGGTTCCCAGCGGGCGGACAGCAGCAGAGGACTCACCCTGTCGATCCGCAAGATCTCCAGCTCCCGAAGGTAGTAGCCCTGGGCCTCCCGCTCGCTCACGTTCCGCACGCAGACACATCCATACTCCTTGGTGCAACCCTTGTCTGGCCAGTAACGGAAACATTTGTTCTGTGGCAACATCAGACACAGCTGCTCGTTAGTCGAGGCTGGAGGCTGAAGCCCTGAACACCTTGCTCGGGGACGGCTGCTGCGGTCAGAGGGTGTGGAGCCCCAGAGTAGAGGTTTAGAGGAGATTCATGCCCACAGAGCATTTCCTCTGAACTGGGGAGGTACTGGACAGGGTTGTTCCTGTATGAAGGACGTGATCCCTTAAGGGAATCTCCCTCCTCGGCCAGTCCCAGCTCCTTGGCCAAAGGCATCGTCTTGAAATTCAGCACCTGAGCTGTTGGGCTGGTTGTTGCCCGAGTCAAATCTCCATCCCAAGGGGCTACAGAGTCTGCCCATACCCCTACCCTCTGCCAGCCCTTCCCCTCTTTGCCATAGTGACCTGGCTGATACAAAAGAAGGCTTGAGCAGAGCTATCTTTATCTCACCTCTGCACGAGGCTGCTGCAAGAACAGCCTCCCCCTCGTTCCTAAGCAAAACTGCTGGTGCCAATCACAATTAGCTCCTCTCTTTATTAGGGAAGGCTGTTCTGGTAGGTGGCTCTGCATGGAATTTTCCTGTGTTCCTTGGCCCTTACCTTTGGTGAAATGCATACAGGTGGCGTGCAGATTGTATAATTACTTTTGCTCCCTCACTCAGTTTGCAAAGCCCCACCCTCCCACCACTTTTCAGGTTGCTATAACAAGCACAACACCTTTTTTTTTTGTTGTTTAAACTCTCTTTCTCTGCCATCTGCAGTTGCCCAAAGGCTGGAAGCAAGTCATATGAGGGGCACGCCATTAGTATTTATGGGGCTGGGGAGAGCAGCTGTGCAGAGCAAAGTGGTACGTTTCTTTCGTGAAGAACTTGGGCAACATTATAAGACAGAGGAGAAATCGCTGTTAGTACTGGCAGCAGATGACTTTCAGGCTTGAGGGCAGCACCCTCCAAGTGCTCACCCTGCCCCGCTCCACCTCCTTGGTTGTCATGACAATGACGTGACTGTTCTCTTGATACACCATGACCCAGAAGTCGTTCACTGTTGTCTGCAGGCAGCCCTGGGTGGCTATATAGACCTTGCAGTGCTCCGGGTTCCTTCCATCTTCAGGGATGCTCTGAGGAGCAAAGGAGAGAGGGAAGGGGGGAAAAAACAACAGCAAATGATGCTGGAGTGAGGAACTGGGAACTGCTTTAGATATGGCTGGAACGAAGCCACCTCGATGGTTTCCCAAAGGCTGGTGCTTAAGTGCCAGAGAAGCGTTGCTGGAAATACAGCTCCAAGCAGCTCTTGGCTTACAGTTGACAATTATAATTTGACCTCAGAGATAACGTTCAACGGCAGAGAGCATGGGGCAGTCCCTTAGGACCTCCTGAACAGGTAAGCAAAGGAGGGGATCGAGATCAACTCTTAGATAGGGGCAAACAGGATGATTATAGAATGATAAGATCCCTTGGAATACAGCAGAAAAACCCAGTGTTTCACCTGGATTGAGTGAAAAATACTGGTCCTGACAGGCCATTCCCTCAAGCCTTATACCATTACCCACCAGAAACAGCACTGGGCTGAAGACAGCCCCCACAGAGTGTCGCCCCTTTCCCAAGTACCTTGATGTAGTTGGCATTGATGTAGTCCGAACCCGGCACGCTCTCATCTACGTCTCGGAGTGCCACCCGTGTGGTGTCAACTGGAGGAGAAAAGAGTCCAGAATGAGCACAGGAGGGAGTCCCACAAACAGGAGTATGGGTGGGCTGGGCTGCAGGGCAGGCATGGGGGCTCCCACAAGGCTTTTACTGGGAAGCCCGTGGGTAACTACCACAAAGGAGGGTATAAAATTCTCTCCTGATGACAGTTAGCCCTGCTCCACACTGCCTGGCTCACAGCCACGTTGTGAAGCTGGTAACTGGGATGGACATCAGCGATACCAGTGCTGCAGACTAACCTAAATTTTACAGTATTTCCTTCAGAGACTCCAGTTCTGGATCCGTATGGCTTTTGAACTACACTGGAGCTCTGAAGCTATTTGGGCTCCCGGCACAAAGAGAGGAGAGCAATTTACTAGTTTCCACGCCAAAGTGAAGGACGAGGTTAGAAAGGGGATGGAGAACGCCACGATCTAACTGCACCACCCCAGTAGGACAGCGTGCCCCTCTTTCCACCTCAGCCACAATCAGAAAAAGCTCTTCAGGGTTAACTAAGCCAGGAGAAGGTTGCAGAAACTGTGATGGAAAAAAACCCAGACAAGTATTCAGTGTCTCCTTACAGGGAAGGATGTTCTTGTAGCGATTCTTAGCCTTGTTCTCCGGTCGCTGTCCCTCCTTCCTGGGGTAAAGGAGCTTGCACTCTTGCTGCTGCAGCATCTGTGGAGCAAAGCACAGAAGAACAAACTGTTCTGGACAGC
>NW_009695159.1:0-851 GCF_000703405.1 Apaloderma vittatum | reverse complement strand
AGGAAAAGGTAAGCCTCTTCCGACGAGCTGCTTGGCTTCCTCGTGCTGAGGAGAGCAGAGGGAGTGCTGGCAGGAAGGGAGAGGGAGCCAAGCAGCAGCTTGATGAGAGAGTTAATGGAGGGAGAAAGCATAAATCCCTGCAGGGAATGAAAGGCATGCAGTTCTAGGATAAAGGAGAAACAGCAATGAAAAAAAGGACCAGAAAGTAACTCGGCTGAACACAGAAAACAGGGGAAGAAGAAACGGTGTTGAGAAGAGGTCCTTGGTACCGGCAAACCATGACACTCCCACGCGAATACGACATTGTTCACCCACAGGCACAGGCGGGACAAAGCACAGGAGCATCCTGTACCTCGAATTCTTCCCAGAACCCTTGCTTGGCCTTCTCGCTGTGATCTGCCATCTTGTTCAGCTCCTTCACTCTGTTTTCAATGTTGGCTGCATTGATGCGCGTGGCGTTGAACGGCTGAAAGACGGGTCAAGACAGGACAGAAATAATTTTCAAAAACAGACAGATAGACACATTTCCAATTGAAATAAAAGAAAATAACAAAAAACCCCACAACAATTCCTGAATCCCTGGGGGTATCATGGGAGTTGGGTCCTTTCCTGAGGCCAGGTGGGATCCTGAATGGGTGTGACACGTACCCAGCAGGATGCTCCCAAAGAGCAGGGACACATCCGTGCCCTTGCCCCCGGGAGCTTGGACAAGTCCAGAACCCACAAATAAATGCTAGAGCAGCTCTCACCTGCCTCAGATGAACGACAGCTCCAGATTTCTCCACCATGGGGTTCTTCTTATAGTGCTCCACCAGGTCTGTGAGCGTGTCAAACCTCTCTCCTCCCCCCAC
>NW_009695158.1:534-745 GCF_000703405.1 Apaloderma vittatum | reverse complement strand
GGCAAGTTTCCAGTCATCCGGGACCTCACCCCGTTAACATCCCAGGATGCGGTTGGCCTTCTGGGCTGCATGAGCGCACTGCTGGCTCATGTTGAGCTTCTCATCTATCAACACCCCCAAGTCCTTCCCTTCAGGGCTACTCTCAACCCACTCTGTGCCCAGTTTGTGTTTGTGCCTGGGATTGGCCCGGCCCAGGTGCAGGACCTTGCAT
>NW_009695158.1:0-480 GCF_000703405.1 Apaloderma vittatum | reverse complement strand
GGATGGCATCTCTTCCCTCAAGTGAGTCCACGGCACCACACAGCTTGGTGTTGTCGGCAAACTTACTGAGGGTGCACGCAGTGCTGTCATCCATGTCACTTACAAAGATATTGAACAGCGCTGGACCCAGAGCAGACCCTTGAGGAACACCGCTTGTCACTGGTCTCCATGTAGACATTGCACCATTGACCACAACTCTTTGACTGCGACCATCCAGCCAGTTCTTTATTCACCGAGTGGGCATCTGTCAAATTGGTGTCTCTCCATTTTAGAGACCAGGATGTCATGTGGGACAGTGTCAAATGCCTTGCACAAGTCCAGGAAAATGACATTTGTTACTTTTCCCATGTCAAACACCACTGTAGGTTTGTCGTAGAAGGCCACTAAATTAGTCAGGCACAACTTGCCCCTAGTGAAGCCATGGTGGCTCTCACCAACCACTTGATTATTTTTTTGTGCCTTAGTACAGCTGCCAGGAGA
>NW_009695157.1:2849-18414 GCF_000703405.1 Apaloderma vittatum | reverse complement strand
TTATTTATTTATTTATTTATTTATTTTTAATGGCAGTATTTAAAAGAAAAGAGAGAAGGAAACAAAAGTCTCTAGGAAATATCTGAGCATTGATATTTAGTTTGCAATAGCCAGGAAGGTTTTAAAAATTATTTTTACCTTGCCTTGCCAATTGTCTTTTCTTTAGATCCACTCTACAAAAGATTGAAAAGATTCTTTAGAAATGTAAGATATTAAAAAAGGTACATCATTAATGTGTCCTGCAACTTCCTGCCATACTCTGTAGAGCTATACTAGATATCAATAAATGCCTGGATAAACATTTACTCAGATAAACACTAAATTTTATTGAACGGCATGTGGTTCTCTATGAAATCCTCTATTTGTTGCCACTGAGCTAACCGTGCCTTTATCTTCTCTGAAGAAAAAGGACCTGAGGGAGACATCCTGTGCCAGAAGCTTCTGCATTATGGCACAATAAGGAAAAAATGTGGTAGAAACCGGCAATACGCTTTTTCCTTTTGTTGCAATCACTTAAACACTGAACAGCAACCCTGGGAGAAAACAAACAAACAACTCTTGCAGAAATGTTTGATCCCTGAAAGGCATCTTTGCAAACTGTAGCACTAGCTAGATGCCATGTAGAAATTGGAGTGCTAGAGTGACATTAACAAACAGGACCAGATCAGTATGTCTTTAGCTCATGTGGAGACTACTGAGGTTATAATAATGCAGTAAGCCACACTATGATATAAACAAAGAAGTTCTCTCCTTAGGTATGCAGTAATTTACGCCACCGAAGACATAGTGTTTCAGATTTCTGTAGAAGAATAGTATCGAGGTATCTCTCAACTGTAAAATTAATGGATTAAAAGGTCATTGGCTGGATTTTGTGTTGATTTTATCTGACGTATGGACCAGTACTTGGCATATTAGTTGCCTAAACAGCCCTTTGTACTAGCATAAGTTTTTGCAGAAATTACTTGATCAAACTGAAGTAAGGTTTTCTAATGGTCCACAACTCCTATTACGACATTCCAGTCTTTATTTATCCCAACTGCAAAATCCATACTCTAACTATATTAAGTTTCCACTTCCAGCTTTTAGATATTATTATTATTATTATCTTTGATTACTAGTTTATTACCACTGTTCTACAGGGAATTGGACACATTTGTAAAAGAGAAATCCGTGGATGACTGTTAAATGCACAGGAAAAAAATGCTCAGAAAAGTCCCTGAACTAAAAAAGGGGTTTGGGGGTAGGAGACTTTAGAGAGAAGTGTCATAAATTTGCTCTGCCTTCATAACCTCTTCTCCAGGCATCCACATCTGGTGCTGTTCGAGAAATGATATCTAGCTGAAGATGTTTTTTTGATGCATTGTGGCCATTCTTGTGGTTCTTTTGTAGGTATTTATAAGCTTTAATTAGCACATTAGGTTTTTGTCTGTTTTGTTATTTGAATACGTAGATTGTGCTCACTGGCAAATTTGACTGCAGGGCAATTGTTTGACCATTATGGATGTGTCAATGTGGCTCTTGAATTATAAAAGAACTGTAGGTAGTGTTTCTGTAAGAAAAAGAGAATATAACTTCTCTACAGCTATGTGACAACGCTTTCTTGGCATACATATAAGTCACATTAGCCTTTTGCCAATGGTAGTATGCTGAGGAGACATGTATATTTTTATTGTACACCGTGACTTTTTTAGCTTTTACCCTAACTTAGCATTTTGCCAGGGCAGATCCCATTTGGTAAAGATGTGCTACCTATTTTGTTTCCAGATTTATAAATACGAATGCATATTCCTTGCTTGTGGCCATTTTGCAAACCGCTGGAGTGGCTCTTTCTCCGTGAACATGACTTTGTACTGCCTTCATCACAGAAGAATGCTGTGGAAGATGATCATCCACTGTGATATGCAAAAAGTGCCACCTGCTAGTGCTTTGTGGTTTTTATCTGTTAGATGGTTGACCTGTAAGCATTTATGATCCTCCATCTCCAAATCGTCAATGACTCAGAAATTTGTAAAGCTACTTTGCCCTGGAAGGTCAAAAGAGGGTCTCTTTTGACTGTTTGATCCTTGTTAAGAATTGATTTTCACATTCTAGTCATGCAAATAATTTGAGAAACACCTGTGGGGTGATGTTTATGCTGGGAGATGAATTAGTCTGGTTCTCTCTTATTTAGGCTCCTAAGATTGGTACATACACAAATAGAAAAAACTCTTCTTGTGTCTCCTCATTAGCTATGATTGTAACTTCTCAAAATCTTGACCTGGGTAAAGGGAATGCATCTGTGTTCTGCCTTTTACCATGATCTGGGATTTTCTTTATTTATTTATATTAAACAAATTGGATCGGTTTGAGATATTTTTACTTGTGTGCATTTTTTCAGCTCCAAAAAGTAGTTTTGAGTATGTTCTTGAAAATATTTTTAGGACAGAAGGCCCTTGATGTTAGTGCTGAAGAAGTTTTTAAATAAGCTCAGAAGCCTTTTTTTGTTACCTTCTCAATGAGATCCAAAACAGCATGTAACTGAGATGGCATATAACCACAACAGAAGGAAAATAGTTCAGCTAGCCAGTTAGGAAATCACTTTAGCTACTCACAGCCTTCATTTAATATTAGCAAAATTTTAAGGATAGCAGATGAAATTATTTTCTGCACTTTTGACTTTACTGGGAGTAAGCAGCTAATTTTTATACTATTTTTTTAAATGGAAGTGTTAAATACTTTAAATATTAAGAATCTTAATGCTACAATTGCCTAGAAAAATTTCTTACTGAAATCATTGAGAGATATTTTGGACACAGAGAAAAGCAAGATTTATGTTTTGCTTTTGCAGATGTGCATCTTTCTACTATAGCCATAGATCATAGATCATAGAATGGCCTAAACTGGAAAGGACCTTAGAGATCATTTTAATCCAGCCTCCCTGCCGCCAGGGACGCCACCTCTCAACTAGATCAGGCAACACATGGAGACCGAGCCATGAGATACAATTTTGCTTAGATCTGCATAAAATATACATCTTGGGGGAACTTTAAGTAGAGAGCTGTGTATTCTGTCTTGATAAGCATTATGTATGTTTTTGGGCTTGGTAAGCCAGTAGTCATTTCTGTGATCCATACAAACAGGATACCCAAACCAACAAGGTAACTAAACCTTTAATTACTGTAATGTATGTACCGAGCATTTCTCCTCCTCCCTACTTCCCTTCGCCCAAACCATCCTCAGTTCCCCTGGGCATCGTCTACCAGCTAAAGCATCGAATCTGTCACAACGCACTTAAAAAGGCTGCAGGAAATTTGTTTTACAAGGCTGGTTTTAACTGAACTACCTGCTGTGCACCACATTGCTACTGTTTGTGAAATGAATGATGGGAAAAGCAAGTCTGTGATTTCATTTGTTCAGACCGATTAGTCACACGTTGCATATGGTATCATTTGCTTGTCACTTAATGACTGACCAGCCTGCCTGAATCATTAGTGCGGCAGTGCAATGAAAGGAAGATATAAACATAATGATGAGCTCAAGGAAGTGGAGTGCTGTTTTACCTAAAAGAAATGGTGCGCAGAAATCCAGCACAGCTGCAGGTGCTCCGACGACAATGTGGGAAGCAGTTAGCTTCCAATTTAGCAGAAAATTAAGAGCGAAAAAACTGTTATTTGTGAGAGAAGATACTCATGGCAAGCAATCATCCATGCTCTATATCCACAAGATGAGCATTCAGCTGTCTTTGTCGTGACTTAAAACAATTGGTATCTTGGGCTGCATTCAACACCAGATTGGTGCTTATTATCTGCAGTTTATTCTTTCTTGGGATATTTTGTAACCCCCCCCTTTATTTTATGGTTAATTTGCTTGCTTGAATGTAAAGCCATTTAAGCTGAAAAATCTGGATTGTGGTTCATCATTGTGCCAGTGCTCTGAGCTGTGTGATGCAACATAATTGGCAATTTTCAAATTCATAATCCATTTTGTTTCATGCATCCACACACACACCCTGCCACTCCATCTCCTCAAATTGGTAAAAAAGCAAGATTGGAGTATGCGGATTCCTTCAGTCAAATAACAGGAATTAACAAGAGGCATGTTTTTTAAAGTTAAATAATGAAATCCCATAAGCCAAGGGGACATTATTCACAAAGAAGAAGCAGTTTTCTCTTCCAGAAAATTGGAAGAATTCATGGATCTGAAGTAAACTCATTCTTAGGCAGGCAAGACTTCTGCCAGCTTCAGCAGAATTTCACATTGCGCGAAAATACTGGAAAATCTGAGTTTTTAATTATGCCATTTTTAGCAGTTTTGGTAGCAGGCTACTGAGAAAAAACATGTTGGAGAGAGGGACTGGAACTTTGCATTGAAAAGGAAAATACAATCAGTTCTTAAATGCATGGCTATTTGTACTGATGCACGTTGCTGTTTGTTCAGCAGAACTTGAAATTCACTTTTTGTAACTGATGACAAAATGCAAACCAGAAAATTGAGGCCTAGACTCTCTCTGTAAAAGCATTTTGGTTTTCCTCTCCTGTTTCATGCCCGGCCTTTATTCCTGGAGAAGCTTTCACTTCTGCAAGGTATCTTACAGGACTTGGAGTCCAAGGGAATTTCTGTGTCCCACCATCTTACCGTAACACACAGTGCTGTCAGGGTTGGTTATTTTTAGTTTTAGTTTTAGGGGGGGTTATTTTTATTTTTAGTTTTATTTTTAAGGTTTCTTGCCTCAAGACTAGCTTGGGTTTCTACAACAAACTCTGTCCTGCCTGAGCTTGTGATTTTACTACTTCCTTGTGCTCCTTTTCTGTTCTCCCCAGTTGGCCCCGGCCAATGCTCGGCTCCACTCTGTTTCCCCCGCCTAATGGCCAGCCGCCTCGCCTGCCAGCTCTGCCTGTGATCTGCTGATTCTCGCCACCCGCTTCCAACGCTCCTTTCAGCCTGTGGCCTCTACCCCATTAAATATACCCTCTGATTTCTCAGCAGTGGAGGATTCTTCACGCTGCTGGCACAGAAATGGTCTTCGTCCCCCAAGCTTTTCCCCCCAGTGCAGTAGATGCTACATCTCTAGCATTTGCTAAATTGCACCCACCTGGGAGGAGATCACACTGAACTATTTTCCTACTGGATCTCTGTTTGTTCACCCCAGTGTGCAAAGCTTTATGTCTGAGGAGGTTAATTTCACCTAAAATTGATAACGGTATTATAACTTTGAGTCCACGTTTTGAAATGAGTATCATGCGTATCATCCCTCACAGGATTTCTCTGTTCTGCTCAGCTCAAGTTCATTAGGTCTACATACTCTGCTGCAACCTTTAGACAAGTGCCTGCATGTGAATGATGACTGTAGTGACTAATTCATGTCTTTCAGCAGCTGAGTACACAGAAGGCAAAGGGAGAAAAAAGCAGTTGCTAGGAAAGGAACTGCAAACAAGCCAGAAGCCATCATTTTGCCGCTCTGCAAAATACAGATGTGCTTGTACCTTAGAAGCCATTTGGCTACCTAGTGGGTTCACCGTAGACAGGGCAATAGAGAAGGGCAGCAGAAACCCCAGTCTTGAGACTAGAATTTCTCTCTGGGAAAAGAGACACCAGAGCCAAAGATGAAAGATCCATGTGGTCCTAAACAGTGCGGATTATTCTGATCTTCTCACTATGCAGGAGCAATGTGGGAGAGGAATTTTAAAACAAATAAAAGGTACATGTTTACCCGGCACATGGAGCTGTTCCCCAGTAGCTTCTGTAGAAGTTAAAGCAGGAATATTAATTTTTATTCTTGTATGTTCATTTTTATTTGGAGGGCATGAGGGATGTGTGCAATCATGGCCTTCCTAGCAACTTCCTAGCAACTGGTTCTGTCTCTAACTGGCAATGGAGTGGCATCTCACCAATGTGGTGCTGAGGCAGGAGAAGAAATGCAGCATTGCATTCAGAAATAGCTCCTAAAACTGTTCACTTACTCGAATTTAGTGGGAAGATTACAGCAGTGTTGAAAGTCTGTCTCAGAGACAGGCATTCATAAGTACTACAAGGTATATTCTACAAAATCTGGCTAACTGAACAGTTGTTTAATCCAAATGTTATAATTGTAAAAGTTGTAAAATATTTAATAGAAGCTGGCTCGGGCTGAATTTGTGAGTTTCATGCATTCAGATGGTGAGGTGCAGTCTCTGCATCCTAATTGACAGCAACAAACTCACACTGACAGCTGCTTGCGTATAATGACTCATATTTAAGAAATGTTTTTACAGTTGATTTATTTACTCATTGAATTGAAAATATCTCTGGTGGTAGAGTTCCTTTAAAAAAACCCAGTTTCTTTAGAAAAGCAGCAGACTAAGCAAAAGAAACATTACAGGATTTACGGAGCATCTTCAAAATCCTCACAAGAGACCCTTCTGATCTTCTCCACTTGTTATGGCCATCAAAATTCAGGTAGGAAGCAACCAAAGCTACCTGCAAACTCCCCCACCCCCCAAAATATATTGAGTCAAAGAGAAAGAAAAATAGTTTAAGTAAAAATAGTTTCATAATCTTGTTTCAAACTTTATTCAGAAATTAATCTGAATTTAATTCAAAATATATTAGCGCCGTCACCATCTTTCCAGTCTAATGGTACAAAGCACTCAACAGATCTCGGAATACTTCTGCTTTATTCTTAGTTCCCTTGGAACTGTCCATTATTCAAATCAGGATTTTATTCTAAATATTTCTGTGTTACTCTCTCATTCAGCCTTCAATATCATTAAAACGATTTATGACTAACACGTGAGGAGTTACTTGCTTATCCCCAGTGCTCAAGCCCTGGCTTTCCAGGTACACCAGACTCCAAATCAAACACCTGGCATGCCATACAGTTCCACACGGACACAAAAATTGGCCAGGCATTCTAAAGATGATTATATCTTGATGAGATTTTGTTCATGTAACAGTCAGGCAAATAGCCACGGCTGATTTCTTTCCTATAAGGCAAGAGTACTCACAAATTAATCTCTTCCCCGGATCTTTCTCTCCATCCTCATGTGTGTGGCACTGGAGCAGCCATCAAAAGAAAGTGACCACATATAGGACAGTTTTACAACTGATATTCTAGAAGATGCTGCAGTCATCATGTCTTGGGTTTTTTTTTAAGGGCTTGCTATTTTAATTATATTTCATTCTTCTGCTGTCACAAGAAGGTCATTAAGACTTGTCAATAATGTAACATTCAGAGAGACCGTCAAAGGAAGCAAATTGCTGATGTTAGAAATAGGATGTACTGATTAGAAAGGCTAACCTCAAAGCTGTAAAATTTGGACATGTATTTCTAGAGCTTGATCACAGGACTTGGCCTCTGGAATGAAGGCATATTAATGTGGACATAGTCATACTGGAACTGACTAACTGGATTTCAGCTCAGTTTCTCAGAAATCACAAAGAAGAGAAACACTGTGTGAATATCAAAATTAACAGATAAAAATGAGTTAATTGGATTTGGAAGTTCATTCAAAATAGGATAGAAAAAGGAGCTTTTAAAAAGTAGATGGAGGGAGTGTGAAGAAAGGGCAAGCAAGAGATGTGTAAAGGAAAAGCTGTGCTTACCTTTGTGACAAATTGAATAGCGAAATGTTGTAATTTCTCTTAATTTCAGTTGCTGTGAATAAAACAAGGAAAAGCCACATTCCATCTATCAAAACGGAAATAATGCCAGCATTCAGGAAAATGTGGGCTATCTTGTGGAAAAGAAAGGGGTTTTTTTTAATAAGGTTTTTAACATGTTTTTACTTTCTTAACTAAGGAATTGTCGATGACATTCTTTTTTCCCTGCCAGCAAGTAGTAGCAAAATAGCTTCAGATCAACTTTGACTATGTCACATACCACCCCATAACCCATCCTCCTCTCACATTCAGACAAAGAAACAAGAAAAAACAGTGTGTACATCCAAAGCCTTGTTTTTCTTTTATTTACTTGAATTCAGAGAAAAAGTCTTACGGAGATTAACACTGCAAGCCAGCATGGGGACCAAACAAAAACTGGAAAAAAACAATTATACTGCTGCTGCTGGCACTCCTGTACAATGCTTAAATTGTATGGTTGTCAGTGCTTCCTGCCACATTTTGTTTTTTATAAGCCACTTTTGTCTTCAGCTAAAAGCATTAGTGTATTTTGCATCTATTCCATATTCTGTACCCTTGTAACAGAACTCTTTAGAAAAAAAAATTGGGTGTTTGAATAAACCTTTTAAGCATTGAAAGTACTATACAATAGGAAGTCATTACACACATTATTTCTATATCCAGTCCAATTCTATAGCTGCATAGATATATCCTACTGGGTAACTCAGGAAAGTCTGAGTCCACCAGACACTGGGTAAAATGCCAGCATCACTGAAGCAGTTCGGTCTATAACTTCATAAGGTGGCCCAGGGAAGCTCTGGCAGACCTCTCCCTGGAATTGTTCAAGGCCAGGCTGGACGGGGCTTTGAGCAACCTAGTCTAGGGCAAGGTGTCCCTGCCCATGGCAAGGGGGTTGGAACTAGATGGTGTTTAAGTTCCCTTCTGACTCAGATGATTCTTTGATAACACAGAACGACCTTAACAGTCACACAGTCTGGTTAAGTGGTCCCCTGGATGTGTGGTACGAACTGTTTATGACCAAGATGATGTGAAGCAACTGAGCCACCCA
The DNA here is from genome assembly GCF_000703405.1 of Apaloderma vittatum. Taxonomy (NCBI): domain Eukaryota; kingdom Metazoa; phylum Chordata; class Aves; order Trogoniformes; family Trogonidae; genus Apaloderma; species Apaloderma vittatum. Next base: position 9,770 of record NW_009695157.1, on the reverse strand, counting down.
GCTCTTGGAGCCGAGGTGTCCATACAGGACCCTCTGAGAACTGAAGTAGTCAGCATAGCCACAATGGTCATTAGTTGTGTCTCTTATGAGTTCAGAAATCTAAGTGAACATAAGAAAAAGTTAGGAGATGAAGGACTGTATAGTAGGGTGTCGATCATCCGTATGACTGTAACTAGAGCAAGAAGAAATGTCAGATTTTTCTGGGATGCTGAAATACTCTGTTCCATATCTGAAGAGAGTTCTCCAAGTCAGATAAAACACTCCTTATTGATGTTCTTCCTTTGTCCACTCTAGTGTAAAAGTTGAAGCCGCTCACTCATTTCCTAGGCTTGTCTTCAGCTGTGGGTTACAGCTACAGAGCCATGCCAGCAGGACGGCTGCGCTCCCTCCCTCCTGACCTACTGGGCTTTACACAAACCAGTCAGGAAACAACAGAGACATGTGGTGCTCTGCCCCTGTTTTCTTCTGTGGGTGGTGGAAAAACTGTGCTCCAGCAAGTGAGTGACAAAAACGATGAACTATACCTCTGTAGCATATCTAACGGTAACACATGCTGTAATGTTTCTTGTAATAATACAAAGCAACCACAAGCTCCAGAAAAAAAACAAAGCCATAAAATGCCTGCTCCTCCAAACTGTGCAACCTTAGGCATCAGGCAATGGAGTTGGAAGTCAAATCAACAGTTGTTATTGCTTTCTCTGTATAATTTTTTTTTTTTAAATTTAAATGGTTTTTTTACAATGTGGTACAAAATGCATTGAAGTTTGTACACTTGCAGCATACCTTATAGCGTAGTGGTTAAGGCACGAGGATGAGAGAGGAGGAGAAAATCCCAGAGAGATGAGAAGGGATTTAAAGTTGAGTGCTCCTTTTTCCTGGGGCTGCTGCACCAGTGACTGAACTCCTAAGATAATAAGATACTGATGCCTCCTCTTTTACAAATTCAGCTCTTCTCTTCTTGCAGGAGCACCCAAGGTGTTTCATAAAGAACTGAAAGGAATATTTGAAGCCAGGTGAATTTTTCTTTTATTTGTTTCAGTGAGAAGAAAACAAGAAAGTTTGATCTAAGCAGAAATAGTCTGTTTGCATGCTTCCAATCCTGCATCTATTCATCTGAATTAGTTTACCTTTCTTCACCTTCTCCAGGAGTCAGCTTATACATTCACTGTGGTGAGAACTAAATAGCTGTAGTGGTAGAAAGGAGAATTCAGTCAGCACGGGAACTCTTTCTGTGCTGCCGAGCAAAAGCATCTGTGGCCTCCTCTGCAGCCACATTCCTCCATTTTCACAGGCAGAGCTTCAGCGAAGGAATTGAGAGGAAAAGAGTTGCCCCTGCTGTGGCGATGAAAAGTCAAACAAGGCTCCGGGAAAGAATAGTAGTTCCAAGACTGGGATTTTCCCACAGAGTAAATTGTTTGTAGGAATCCCGTCGTTTCATTGTAATGGTCCCCAAGGCAGCACTCTTGCTGGCAGATTGCTGTTGTGATTCAGCCTAGAAGGAAAAGCGAGCCTTGCGAGGAGCTAAGCAGTCATTAAACTCCTTAACTCTCCTTCGTTATCCAGAGCTGTGCTAATTTAACAAGACCTTCTTCTGTGGCTGTCTGAATTCTTACCTTTGAGAATCCGTTAAAGGAAAAATCTCTTCTTCCCTAAGGTAGTTTTAAAGTCACCCAATATCAGAGAAAAAGTCTTTATTCTGCTCAATGTAGGAGCCTTGTGCTGTGTCAATACCGATACCGGTGTCTTCCTTCTCTGTCCGGGCCCTGCAGGAATCAGCAAGAGTCTGATTCTACCTGCACTTGAGGGTGAGTAAATTCAAGCTAGCTTTTACATCTGGGAAGCTGCTCCTGATTTAAAGCAGGGACTTTCAGAGAAGACCATAGTGGCAGATCTTTTATTCCTGGCTGCAAATCCGAAGCATGAGCTGCAGGGTCTGAGGAGGGCAGGGTGTCCCAGTGAGTACCGCTGGGATGTGGGAAACCTCACTTGGGCACACATCTGTGCCATCAGCCTTCCAGGGGTCCCATTAGTGCATTCACATGCGGCACCACTTGTAGAAAAAACAACAATACTCTTCTCTGAGCAGTTTTGAGGTCTAGATGCAAAAAGCACATTTTAGCAAGTGTTGCTAAAAGTATGTGAAGTTAGATGGATAATGTGAATTTTGTTAGTGAGCAGTTCAGTGTAAATGCTGTTTTCACTTCTGGTTTTAATGTTCCTCTCAGCAAAATGGAAGAAGAAAAGCAAATTAACAAATTATTACATGAAGTGAATTTTATCTATGTATTTAGTTATAGTTAAATATCTATAACACATAGATGTATTAGCTTATCTATCTATTTGTCATGTAGTTATATATTTATCAAGTAGTTATATATCTACCATTAAACAACCTCGGTGGTAGAGGTCTGCCATAGCAACACTATTGTTTCAGGATGCTATCAACCGGCACAGTGCATGGCTTTCTGTGGAAAACCATACTTGATAGCAATTACATGAAGGAAACAGTGTGTTTTGTGCAAATTCCGTAGCTGGAGAATTTGATTACCAAAAATTAGACAACGTGTCAAATACATGTTATGCAGCAGAAAGATAAAGAATTAGACATGACTGATGAATTTAAAAATATGTATGAAATAAAAGCAATACTTCCTCCATTTGGCTGGATGAAAACATCTAAAAGTTGTACTGAACTCAAGGAAGAATTACTAAAGGTGCTGAAACTTCTGAGGACAGCCAAGAGTGAGGATGCCTATGAAGCAGTAGAGTAAATGATCATTTGAAATCGATATTGATACATCAAACACTGTGTGTGTTGTAACAGATGGCACACTAAATGTATTTGCTATGAATGTAGGGTTAATTACGGTGTTTGAAAAAGCATTTGGACACCCATTTCATTACAATGGGCATCAACAAGCGCTGAGCATGAAAATAATTGAGCAAAGCTTGAAGAAATTATAAAATTGAAACAAAAATAGTAAACTTTAGTATCTCATATGAACTGAGTAAGCACCATTTCCAAATACTTTGGAAATAATGAATTTACTGTATTCCAGACTGGTGAAGCATAGCAGTATATGGTGGTTTAGCTACTGGTGTGTAGCTCGATGCGCCATTTACTGTTTGGAGAAAGAGAGATTGCATATGGCGTCCAAAGATCAGAATAAACCACAACTGCTTCATCAGCAAAGGCTCATGACCTAATGGTTTTGTTTATTTTGGTTTGCATTAGAAAAACATTCTAAACTTCTCAAGGAAATACGGATTTACTGAAATACTTTCCAAAACCCAGGCTGCATTTAGGAAGCGCAGAGTATTTCAGGACAGTGTTAACATTCTAGCAGAAAATTTTAAACAATAACAGATTCTTTAGCTCAGGCTCTTACAATAGATTTAATTAGTTTTGAGAGCAAGTAATCTAATTTACCACAAACATAAACACAACTGATTCAAAACATTTCAGAGCTCCTTTCTACTGAACACCTACAAGGCGAAGGTGTCTTCAATTTCAAGTCAAACTCAGTTTGGAAAACAAAACAACCAAATTCAGTAAAAAAAAAATGAGTGATCTGAGAACTTGGTTAGGAATCCTTGAATGTGAACACTGGTAGTCAAAAGGATCAATCTTGAAAACATAAGTCAGGACCTCAATATGCTTGACTCCTTGCTCAAAGATAGTAAGGTATTCATAATTACATACGTCACTATTTGTAGAACAACATATACCCAAGAAGTTCTCACTTACACAGTACATGAAATTTTACACAAGGAACTTTTACACTTGAAATGTGTGGTGTATGCCATACTGAAAACAGTCAAGAACATATCAACAATTATAATGCTTTCCACAGAAAAGTGAAATGGAAAAATATTCTCAGCCAGGGAGGTTGTATTCGTCTTTCAGCATTGCTGGTTGAGTTCGCAAACCTCAAGAGCAAAATAGTTGCATTTGTCAGGACCAGAACCAGTCACAGCAGTAGTATCTGCAGGTGAACCAGCACTCCTAAGGGACAGTCTGGGCAGTGACGTGTGGCTTTATGGATGCACAAGTGCCATATGTTCTTTTGCCACGTGCTCTCCCTATCAGCCGGGCTGGGTTGTCCTCCTGGCTGGCTGGATGTTGGCACCAGCCCATCGCCCAGTTCCCACCCAGTACAGTCGTCAGGGAGAAAGACCTTCCAACCGGAGCTATGCTCACTGAGTCCCCTGAAACAAGTCTCCCGTCTCATGAAAGGTTTCCAGATCCTGCAGCGCAGCAGAGAAAGCAGGGACACTGCAGAGAACAGACATGGGGACAACAAAGCCAATTCACCTACGCTATACAGCTGAGCACAGTAATTACAGACATGGTGTGCAGCATGCTTGTTTATTTGCTGCTTTATATCAGACTCTGTATAATAGCCTGCAGGAATCCATTCTGCTCCTAATTCAGTCTTAATTAAGATTATGCCTTTACCTGGGTAAACAGCCAGAAGAAGTTGAGAAGGGTGGGTGGAATAAACAAATAATGCAGTAAATTAAGCCATTGCCTCAACTGGTATCATTCAAACTCCTCATACATCTCAAACTTTTGAATGGCAATGAGAGAAAATTGAATTTAGTAGGAATTTTGCCGTGGGTATGTTGTTGAACCAGTCTGACTCTCAAGCTAATTAAACTAGTGCTCACGGCAACAGATCATAGGTAGGCAAAGGTGTGTGTGCACAGACCTCTTCCTACCTTATGACCAAGCAATTGTCTGTTTCTTAAAAACATTTTTCCTTATTTCTTAGATCATGTACAATGTGGATTTACAGCAAAAATCAGGCAGTGAAGAATTATTCCCAGACATTGAACACACCTGCTGCTCTCATCCTGGTAGTTGAAGAGGAATAAATCAGGTTAGGCAGCCCCAATTCAGACTTGCAAGCTGGAACAATCTCAAATATCATGTCCATTTATGGTCTTGTAGCCACACAAGGCCTTACATTTGATAATGTTTCTGTTCTTAGGTGACACATTGTATCAATTATATAATTGCTTTAAAAAAATAGGTCTCTTTTAGCCACAGCAATGGCTCTTCCACTTGAAGGAATTAAAAAAAAACCCACAACAAAACAATGAAACCCCCCAAAACCGCAGTACATGTTCATGCAAATGTGTTTATATAACTCACTGTGCAGCACAGGATTCTTTGCATCTGAGGAGGTGGTTTGGCTTCCAGGCAAGCAGATAGACTAAGTCAACACTCATTTCAGCTTGGTGGGGAAATGAGGCAATGAGGAAGAGATGTTTCAGAGAGGTATTTGGCTAGATTTTTTTTTCTGGAAAAATGAATGACTATAAAATATTATTTTTATCCTGAAGTCCACACTTTATCTGGGATGATAATAATGATGTGTCCGCTTGTAATTATGGATAGAAAGTGTTGAATCATAGAAATGTCATCGTGCAATGCACTGCTCCACTCTTTTCTGCAGGTTTTGGGATGATAGCGTAGTCCCGCCCGTAGCTATGGGACAATGGAGCTTTGCTGTTGTTGGTGACCATGTAGTCACTACACATGGCTTGTGACTCCAGCTAAGGTTGGGGATAGATATAGCGCTGGCCAGCTGGGTAATTCTGATAATGGAAACCTGCATGAAGCAAGAGATCCTGGAAAATCTCTATCTCCAAGTATTTTGCTTTTCCAGTGGTCCTTGTCTTCCTTCCTTTATGTCAACATTTCCCCTCCACAGTGACAGTCAGAGGCACATAGCCTGTCATTATGTTTTGAGGCCATGAAAGCATTTTCAGCTGTATTAGGGAAATCTACCTATGAACAGTGACTTTATTTACCGGAAAAATGGTTTCTAGGGAAACCTCTCCTCTGCTCAAAAAAGAGAGAAGAAAAAGTTGCTGTTCATTAGAATGGCTCGCAGCAGACTCACAGGTGAGGGTCTCCTGTGTATTTCTCTTACCACCTCTCTTCTTGAGGGAGAGGAAGATGGGGACTTTCCAAAAACTGTGTGTGGTTCAAAGGTCTAACCCTCAGCTGACGTGCGCTTCCTGATGCTGTTTAAAGAGGTGACATCTTGAACATAATCCTCTTTGAAAGTTTACTTTTTTTTTAATACAAGCCTTTAAAACAGTGATGGAAGAGAGGAAAAAAAGAAAAACAGATAGCAGCATACACCCCAATTCTATTCGGATGGCTAAGCAACTTTTCAAAGCGATAGGATAACATATTCTCCCTCCTGTTTCCTTTCCAGTTCCTCACCACTGTTTTCCCCAGTAAAACAGCTTTCGCTGCAAATCACTGTGTCCACCAAGGAAGGCAGTTGGGAGCGAGGGGTGCTTTGTGCACAAAGACATGGGCACACACCTCATGTTTTGTGAACACTCCTGGATATGCCGAATTATCTCTGCCGCTGGGTGTATACCTCCATGAGACTTCCGTTGTGCTATATACCTTTGCAGAGAGCCTAGCAATGGTGGAACTGGCCTTAGCAGTCCTTTGTGACATCCTAATGGTAGTAATTCCTAATTACAAGCTCCATACAGTCCAGGTGGCCCTGCAAGCCCCCTTCTCTCCTGTGCAATATGTACAAAACCACATTTGCTTTTCAACCCTTGGACATGAGGAGAAAAACCACACTCCTTGGTGGGACACAATGCTCTTTACTTTTCTAGCCAGCTGTGGCAACAGGACTCTGTCCAAAACCCTGCTGGCTAAAAGTAAGTAGAGCATTGTTTTCCCTCTGCAATCAGCTTTCTGTACTAGGGATTAAAGACACATTATATGAGGCAAACATACAGCCTCTATGTGCCTAGTATCTTCTCCTGCCCTTGTAGTATCACCAGCCTTCCCCAGGAGCTTTTACTACTGAATGGAAACAGAAGCTGAGAATGGACCTCTGTCTGAGGACATGGAGTCTACTGAGACATAGAGGTCAGTCC
>NW_009695157.1:1580-2818 GCF_000703405.1 Apaloderma vittatum | reverse complement strand
CTTCCGACTGATTTTCACAAGCCCCAGTCCAAGTGCTTGGCTTGGCTGAGCAGGACAGGAGTTGCAGCAACTCCTGGGCTGCAGCACAGGGCTCTCCTCAGACCTGCCTCTGCAGGGATGAAGAGGCAGCCTCTGCAAGGCAGAGGAATGACCATAACATCTCCTGGCTCCTGGATTTTAAGGTCAAGGAGACCTTCAGCAGTGCGAGACTCTTGGGAAGCCCCTAGGGGGCTGTGGGGCTGCACACTCAGGCCTGGATAAGGGCAGAGATTGAGCTCACCTAAAGCAGGAAGGGCTGCAGGGTTGCTAGAAGGTGGCAGAAATCAGTGACACACAAAGTCCTGCCCAGACCCATGATGTTCCCCACGTCCCAGAAACCTGAAAACCCTGGGGCTCTGCAACCGAGTTTAGATGGGAGAGTTAAGAACTGTTAAGCAATCCCTGCTCTATTCAGTTTGAGAGAGATTAAATTATGTTTCTCACTTTATTTTAATGTATTTAATGTTTATTTCTATATGCACTTAATTTAGCATAATTATTGAGATGAATTGCAGCTAACATTACAAGAAAATTGTAACTTGTCATAAAACAAGTGGGCCATATTGTAACAGAGCTGTTACCACACAGAAATGCTCTGCTAGAATAGCTTAATAACGCAAACAAATCTGCACTCCCCAACATGATACTTCTTTGGGATTTGATTAATTATTAGGAAGCAAAATGGCTAACAAAGTAGTACATATAAAAATATCTTCTCACATCAATAAGATTGTAAATTTTAACTCTGTTACATGACAGCAAGTGTAAGCAAGAATTACACACAATGCAACGAGCTGAATGAATTAATACGCTTAGGGCCTTTGTTGCTAAAAATACTTTGCTCTGTATTATAATCAGTCATTGTAACTCCGCTCAGCTGCAGTTTAGGTTTCTCGTCACAGTTTAGTAAGGGACAGACGAGTGTTTGTGGCATTAAGAGTTTCCAACGACATGCATCTTTGCAGCTGCCCCCACAAGTCTGAAGCCTGACCTTCAGGATCCAGCATCTTTTCCACACTGTAGGCAGCTCTGGATACTGTTGCTTCTTTCACCTCTTTTCCACTTCTGCTCCCTGCCTGCCACATCTCTGTCCCAGTTGTCGCTATCCCCCACAGTGCTGGCAACTACAGTTTAGCCACCCAGCTACATCTCATCACAGAGTCTAGGAAACCAGAAGTACTGAGCATCCTGTTGAGGTG
>NW_009695157.1:0-1549 GCF_000703405.1 Apaloderma vittatum | reverse complement strand
GAAGAATTTACTACGCAGATACACCTGCAGGAATTTGATCACCAGGAAAATCTGAAGCAAGTTCTGGAAATTCAACCCCAATTTCCTCAGTGCCAGCCAACCACTTGAATCGTGAAGCCCATCTTTCTTCCTCTCACGCTGCTGCTTTAACTCCTTAACCAGTACAAGTTGGAAAATTATGCTGATGTAAAATTCGTGCAACCACACAGGCTGTGTGGATTATCATTCAAATCAACCCAGGGCATCAGTGACATAGATTTGTTATCAAATGGCTGTTTATTCAGAACTTCAAATGACTTCAGTCACTATAGAATAGATGGGCCTGTGAACATTAAGGAAACAACCAGAGTATCCATGTGGAGGGTTTGCTTGACTACCTGCTGAGAATTTCACTTAGTGATGTGATAACTTTTCTTAACACTAAACGTAGCTCTGAATACAAGTTTTGTCATCAAATACTCAAAAAACATTTCTCAGCCACCAAAAATCATGAGCTTGGCTTAAAAGCCATGAATTTAGAAACAAAATAACTTTCGAGCTTTTATGTTTCCTTTCTGCTTGGAAAATGTGGGTTTAATTTAGTCACAGCTTCAATCTTTTCTCCCCAGAAAGGAGGGCTGGAAGTTTACTTTTTCATTTAAGTGATTTGCCGTGCAATCACATTAAGCTATTGAGCTGCTACATGAAGCAGATTTCTGTTACAGTGTAAACACTGAAATTCCCACAAACACAAAATGAGAATTAATGGAACAGGCATAATTTGCCCACTTTGCTGTCACCAGTATGACTGGAGGCATACTGCTCCTTTTGGTTCTTTCTTCTTTTGTGGGCTGATGGTCATCATTACTGAAATGGAGCAAGCACACAAAAACTGTGCTTTTTGCCAATATGCTTGCAAAAAGTCTCCAACACTTTTGCCAGAATATCAGTTGGGTTATACAGAGTAGCCACCTCGATTTGCCACCTAAGGCTTTGCCGCTGGGTGCAGTTCTCTGTGGGCTGTGATCGTGACCCTGTGTCCGGGCAGACAGGGCTGCCATGGAGTCATCAGACCCAGAAATTTGTCCAGGCTGTGGCGGATGCCAGTGCTCTGCTTTGGCACTCTATTGCCTGGGCATCTGGTCCTAGTGTTGCTAAGTGGCTGATTTCACTGAGCCAGTCATGTGTCTCCACATCATTTGTTTAGTCCAGCAGTGGAAAAGGATAAAAAAAAGCATTTCATAGCAAAAAAACCCCCCAAAACCAGACACAATCTCCCCATTAAGTTAACGTAGGATTAACATGCTATGTGCTTTAAAAAGATATTTTAAATTAGCTACATTTTATTTTCTGCACCTCTGCTCTTAGGTTGTTTTGTCTCCATATGCCTAGCCAAAGTTCCTGAAAATCACATGTTATGAATGCATCTCCAGCCTCATTCTGTGAATGCTTGATTTTGCACCCAAGGTGAAAAACCCACTGACAGCCATAGTGAATTTCACCCTTACATAATGGATGCATGTAAATAAATACAAATAAGAAACATAAATACAAAATATAAATATAAATA
>NW_009695156.1:0-19663 GCF_000703405.1 Apaloderma vittatum | reverse complement strand
ACCAAAATCCAGCTGAGCCAACCCAATACATGTATATAGTCCATTATTTTTATTGTGTCCTTATTCATTAAGGTGTTTTAATTTTCTTTTTCCAATGCATAAGCCTCATTCCCTTTTCCTTCCTGTTTGGGGAGTTAGAGAGGTTAGAGAGCATCTGTCAGCCCAGCCCTAATTCATGACACAATGAGGAAAATAAAAGAAGAAAAAACTGAAAAAACAAGTATCTTTGTCATATGGGGAAAGTTCAATAGCCAGAGCCAGTAAAGAATATAGATATTCAGCTACACCTTGTCCCACCTTTTCGTACAAATGTTATAAAAAGCAGATTGCTGTGTCAAATAATAAAAATGTGAAGATCAAAGCATGTTTGAAATCATCTTCTTTTAGATACCTCGCTACCACTGGGTTAAAAGCCACATGAGACTGGATTCAGGCTTGGAATTGTTGCACTCAAGAACATAATTCTTCTAATAACTTCAGTCTTATCTTTAAAGAAAAGTTTCTGATAGCATTGTTACTTAGCTTTTAATAATAGACTAGATTACTTAATTAAGTCAGAAATTTGAAGAAGGTGAGAACTAGAGAGTTGAATTCTCTTAAGCATGAAAATATTTGAAAACATGTCTTCCCTGATTGTGCATTCAATACTAGATTATTATTATAGAAAGAACCAGTTTTCAATGGTTCAACTGAGCCAAAACATTGTGCAAAACAATTTTCAAGACTGATAAGGCCCAAAAGGCAGAAGATGAGAGGAGAAAACAAGCAAGAATGAGGAAAAAGTATGACTTCATTGAATAAAATATAGAAACAGGAATGTAGTGGATTGTCTGGCTACATAAACTGCAGATCAAATGGGGACAAATTGCTGTACTGGTTTCCCTTGGTAGTTTAGGAGGAAGCTTTGGGATTGTTGAGGAACTTAGATTTGATTTACTCTCTAGAAATGACCCTGTGTAAAGCCAGTGTAATGTACAGAGTAATGGGTAAACTAAAAGACTTCAGTGGTAGATGACTGTGTGTTAACTGCTTGTTCCAGATGACAGGTCAGTGATGAAGGACCCAATTTGTCCATATAATTAGCGATTTATTATTCACTTTTTTCATAGTGGAAGAACAGTCACTATAGTTTATCAAATCATTCCAAACTCTTCTATAAAACTAAAGAAACATTACTAAAGGATGAAAAGAAAGTGTGAGAAAGAATAGCCAGAGAAATCTAAAAACCACCACAACTACAGAGTGATTGAAAAATAAAGACATAATCATGTTGTATAACAAAATACATTTTAAGAAATTAATTTTCATAAAGCATTGAAAAAAATATTTCCGATGTCTAAAAATTTTATAATTTTTAAATGTATCTTAGTTGTCAATCAGAAGAGTGACACAAACACAGTTGCTGGAAACATTTTGTGAAGAAGAATGCCACCCAGCACAATTGTTCTGGTGCAAGTTGTACCTGAGCCGGCACTGAGGTTAAGATTTCAGTGATCTTAGCTTCTTAAAAAGCTTTAGTAAGAATAATCACAGAATCACAGAATGTTAGGGGTTGGAAGAGACCTCAAAAGATTATCTAGTCCAACCTTCCTGGCAAAGCAGGATCACCTAGAGCAGGTCACAAAGGAATGTGTCCAGCTGGACACCCACCACAGTATCACCCATGCTAGCCTGCCCCTTAGTTCTACTTACCCACAAACTCTCAACTTGCTTTTCATCCTCCCCTGGACAGAACTCAGTTCATTCTAGTTGCTCTCTCATGCAAAAAACAACTCCACCACCCCACCTTGTTGGCTTATCTTTCCTAAAAAGGACATAAACATCCATGACCAAACTCAAGTCATGTGAGCTGTCCCACCATGTCTCTGTAATTGCCATCAGATCATAACCACTTGACCACCCGAAGATTTCCAACTTCTCCTGTTTGTTGCCCATGCTGTATGTGTTTGTGTAGAGGCACTTCAGCCAGGCTGTCAGTCATGTCACCTTCTTGGTGGAACACCCCGCAATTCCCTTGAGGTGTTCTGTAGATGCTTCCCTGTTGGCTCCTACTACCTCAGGAGCCTCTAGTTCATCTCTGTAAGACTTTTAACTGTGCTGCCGTATCTCCAGCTCACAGAATCACAAAATCTCAGAATGTCAGGTGTTGGAAGGGATCTTAAAAGATCATCTAGTCTAGTCCCTGGGATCTCAAAGATCATCTATTCCAACCTCCACTGCCAGAGCAGGATCACCTACAGTAGATAACACAGGAACGTGTTCAGGTGGGTTTTGAATGTCTCCAAAGAAGGAGACTCCACAACCTCCCTGGGCAGCCTGTGCCAGTGCTCTGTCACCCTCACAGGCAAAAAGTTTTTTCTAATACTTTTATGGAACCTTCTATGTTCCAGCTTGTACCCGTCACTCCTTGTCCTGTCATTGGATGACACTGAAAAGAGCCTGGCTCTGTCCTCCTGGCAATTCACCTTGACATATTTATAAACATTTATGAGGTCACCCCTCAGCCTCCTCTTCACCAAGCTACAGAGACCCACCTCCTTAAACCTTTCCTCATAAGGGAGATGTTCCACTTGATCATCTTTGTGGCTCTGCGCTGGACTCTCTCAAGCAGTTCCCTGTCTCTCTTGAGCTGAGGGGCCCGGAACTGGACACAATATTCCAGATGTGGCCTCACCAGGGCAGAGTAGAGGGGCAGGAAGACCTCTCTCCACCTACTAGCTACTCCCCTTTTAATACACCCCAGGATGCCATTGGCCCTCTTGGCCACGAGGACACATTGCTGGCTCATGGTCATCCTGCTGTCCACTAGCACCCCAAGGTCCCTTTCTCCTACACTACTCTCCAGCAAGTCGGTCCCCAGAGAGTAACTGTTTGAAGGCCTTTTGTAACACCCTGTCCCTCTAACCCTAGTGTGTCCTTCTACAGCTTGTCACAGACAAGCTAATATTGTTATCCCTGTGCCCCATTGCAACTATTTTAAAGCCCCATCAATCAGCCCTAAAATCGCTTGGGCAAAGACTCTTTTCCCTCCTTAGGAAAGGTGACTCTCATTTGAGGCTAGCAAGCCTGGTGCTGTGTAGGCCATTGTCAAAGAACATGAAGTTGTGGCGGTGACTGGATTTGCCTGAATCTCCCAGTGTCACTGTCCAGGACTGGAGGGAAAGATGAAAATATAACCTGTGCCTCAGATTCCCTCATTGACCATTAGGTAAAATACTTGAGCTCAGATTATAGTTTCGTCTAGGATATTGATATATTGCTTAAGAATAAAGCTTAAGAACCCTTCTTGTAGGAATAAGTAGGTAAGTAAAGCAAACTACTTCTTTAAATATTCATCTTTCTGACTTACTAAGCCTGACACTCTCTTTACAGTATAGTGAACTTTATTCTTTCAGGTAATGAAAGTTACAAATTCACTGAAGTGAGACAAGTTCAAATGAAATGGACTTGTAAACTGATGTATACTGAGAGGAAGGGAAAACACAAGGTTTAATCCTAGAAAGAACAGCTGTTGTGGAACTGTTTTTAAGAGGAGAGAAAGGCACTGTGATACAGCACAGCTGAAACATTACAGAGGTTGTTTACAAGTGTTATTCCATTACTTGAGCTGTCAATAAGGCAAATAGATACCTTTCTTATCTGCCATCCATATAGTAGAGGTACTAGATAAAGAGAGGTCAGGGACTGAACACATGACAGCCCTTACTGCTTAAATGTTAGCTTGTTCCCTGGCTCTGGGCTGAGCTGGCTCCCTCCAAGACAAATTTTTTTACAGGGATCTAAATTTAAGCAGTATGGACACAAATCAGTTGATGCTACTTTGCTTAGGATCATCACTTGCTCTTTTACTGTTTATCACTCTACGTAGTCAATATGTCCTCACACACATGAAATGCCCATTCCTACAAATATGATGATGATGCAGGCACTTCCAGATGAAAATTTGTGTGACTTTCTTCCCCAGCACTGCCTAGGTGATACAAAGGCAGCTCAGCAGACATTATTAAGCAGAGGACTCCACTGGGGAGAATGGACATATCTAATCCTGTTTTCTTTGAATGATAAGGTATCAGAGGCATGGGATGAGGACAAGTACTCAGTCACTCACTCTGTTCCTTGATGCGTGGTTGAAGCTTTACATCAAATGAGCCTGGAAATGCATGTAATATGGCATGGACCTGGTCTCCATATCCTCTCTTTAAGGTGTTACAATGCTGTTACTCACATCTGTGTTCTAAACTATTGAAATTGTGGTGTATCTGAAGACAGATGTTGTATGTATCTATATAATCTTGGTTTATCCCTTTGTGATAGTCAATCCATACATGTTTGTTCATTTATGAGTCTAAATACTCTGAAAACATTCCATAGTATTTAAGAAGTCTTCTCTGTAAATTTCTGGTGTTAGTACATAATAACCTTTACCAAGGTTAACAGTAATTTTAACAGTTTTCGGAATTTTATCACCACTAGAATAGACAAACCTCACATATTTTTCCTATACAGATTTTTCTCTTAACCGTCTAAACAGTTATTGTAAGACCCTGAGTTCTTACATTACCCTCTTTGTTCCCTATTGTTACTTTTCCTTTCCTGTAAGCTCCCTTCAAAGATGACTAGAAATATGAATAGCACTTATAACTCAGTCTCCTTTAGAAGAACATTTCATTAATTTTTCTTTATTTGTGTCTACTCATGCCATTTGTGCACTCTACTATCGTGCACTCTACTCTTGTTTGCTTTGTTACTCCCCTGAAGTATCGCTCAGCAGGCTTTGGAGATTTCTTCTTTCTCATGTGTGAAGCAAGGCCACTTAGTATGCATTCCCTTTCTCTGTCCTTGAGTTTTTATAATCTTGCTTTTTTTTTTGCTACACATAAGCCACTTATCTAAAAAGTCTGAATGTATTTTGTCGGAAACCAATATGCACTCTAACAGTCAAACAGTCATATCTTCCCTACCCTCTGGAGAAACAATGGAAATAATAATTTAGTTTAAAAAGAAAAGAAAGGAAAACAGTCTACTTCTATGTATAGGAGGAATATCATGGTTAAAAGGTCCCAAAATTAAAATCACTATTCTGGTATTTTAATCTGAAACACGTTTTGTTAGAATGAAAATAAGAAGGCCCATTAAAAAGCATTTAAAATTCTGCAATTTTTACTGTTTTATTTTACAGATTTTGTAGGAATGGCACAGAAATTGTCAGCATTTACACATGGTCCATCTTATTCTTTGTTAATAATGAATCTAAATTACAGCTTATTTCCCATTTAGGTAAAATTTGACTGGAGAGATAGAAGAGGAGGAACATCACATATCAATGCTTTGACAAATCTACATTACCCATATTACATCAGTATAATTTTAAATTCTTGCTCTTTTTCCACACCAGCACTGATTTGAAAGCCTTTCTGCTGCAGTTTTCATTTTAGAATGTACCACAGTTAAATGACGCATTTTGAAAGCTTTGTGGGACATGCAGTGTCAACATAAAGAAAACTAGGGGAAAATCTACTTCAGTTTCAGAAATTTATTCTGAAGTATTTTTTGCTTTGAAAGTCCAGACCCCCATTTTCTTGTCATCCACTGTATCTACAGTATTGTCGTTCACTGATACTTCTTAAAAATGGCTTTTTTATAGTCAAGACACACAAACACAGAATCAAAAAAAAAAAGGTGTATCACAGAATCACAGAGTGGCTGATGTTGGTAGGGACCTCTAGAGGTCATTTGCTCCAACTCTTCTGCTCAAGTAAGGCCACCAATCCATATGCTTGGATTTCAACTTTCGGGTGAAACTTGTGGAAATAAGGAATACTGTTGGACCTGAGTCCAATATAGTCACTGTCTTACAGATCCCAGGTTTAACCCTTTGTATTGTGCTTAATTACTTTGTATTTAAGTCTCATTTAGATCAGAAGAGGTTCTGAACTGCTCCTATGACCTAAACCTTGGAGAACAACGGGACAAAACAATTTCAGTTCACGAGAAGCAAGAAACAACAAAACATTATTCCAAGATAAAAAGAAGGCTTTCACACTCTTACTGCCAAATGAGAAAGCAGTTGTGATGTTCCCAGAACCTGCTTTTCTTGGGTGGTACTTAGTTTACTCCCACGGTCTTTAGAAAACAGTTCTCTCAATGGACAGGAAAGATGATGAGGACAAATGGGGCCACATCAGGGTTCAACATCCTGCACCTGGATTGGGGCAATCTCAAGCCCTAGTTCAGTCTGGGTAACAAATGGACTGAGAGCAGCCCTGTGGAGAAGGATTTAGGGATGTTGGTGGATGAAAAACTGAATATGAGACAGCAACATGTGCTTGCAGCCCATAAAACAAATTGCATGCTGGGCTGCATCAAAAAAAAGGTTGCCAGCAGGTCGAGGGAGAGGATTCTCACCTCCTGCTCTGCTCTAGTGAGAACCCACATGCAGTGCTATGTTCAGCTCTGGACCTCCCAACATAAAAACGATATGGACCTTTTGAAGCAAGTCCAGAGGAGGCCACAAAGATGATCAAGTGCTTGAGTATCTCCCCTATGAGGGCAGGCTGAGAGAGTTGGGGCTGTTCAGCCTGGAGAAGGCTCAGGGGAGAACCTTACAGTGGCCTTCCAGTACTTAAAGAAGACCTACAGGAAAGAAGTGGGTAAGTTTCAAACTGAGAGAGAGTAGGTTTAGATTACATGTTAGGAAAAACATTCTTTTCTATGGGCTGGTGAGGTACTGGAACAGGTTGCTCAGAGAGGTTGTGGAAGTCCCCTCCCTGGAAGTGTTCAAGGCCAGGCTGGATGGGTCTTTGAGCAACCTGGTCTAGTGGGAGGTGTCCCTGCACATAGCAGGGGGCTTGGAACTAGATAATCTTTAAGGTCCCTTCCAACCCAAACCATTTGATTACTGTATGATCTTCATGAGGAATCAGGAATGATAAAGAGTAAAGAAAGTGAGATGGAGAAATATTTTGAAGGACAGTGTGTATGGTTTCTACTGAAAATTGCAGCTAATATCAGTATTCATTTAATGGAAGTAACTGACTTTTGGGGCATGTGATGTACTTTTCAGCACTAAGTTACTGGTAGGCATAGTAGGAGCGTTGGTTAATGGATGTTTTTTGTCTTCTTTGAAGCTATAGCAGAAAAAGGTGAAAGGCCAAATAGCTTGGTCCAAAGTGCTAGCAGTTTGATTTAATACAAGCACTCTCAAGCAATTGTGCAGATGACCCATTTATGCAGTACTAGTTGCCCTCATAGTCTATTCCTGCAGTTTAACTGAGCAATTCCTGTCCTTGGGCAAAACAGCTTGACTGTTTATAACTAATAATTGCTGTATGCTAGTGCTTTGAATACCAACACTACTTGTGCTTAATGAAGTAGATGAAAATGAAAATTTTGTCAGAGAAGGAAAAAATACATTGAAGACACTCAGTCTAGAGAAACTGTGTATGAATATAGAAAAAGAAGGAAAATACTGTAGTTTATGAAAGAGAATAAGAGAAATGTAAAGAATAAATCAAAAGAATTGTGTTGGTTCTCAGCTGAAAAGTAAGAGAGTCTAGTTAATAGGGCTAAACTGTTACTGAAATACGCGCTACTTGAAAAGCAAGCTGAGACAAAGCAGAGAGATGTTAGACATAAATATTCTAAGAAGTCTGAGGTAAGAAGTTAATAATGAGAAGTCTTCCGGGAACACTTAAAGGGGAAAAACTTTTCATACTACTTCAAGCTGGGCTAATACAAAGACTTATTTTTTCAGATCACAAGGATAGTTACTGCAAAAGGAAAAGCATTTGGTGATATAGACCTGAACAGTGATAAAGAACGCTTTAAGAATCTGCAGAATATGCGTATTATGATTTGAAAAATAAAGATGAACTTCTAAGAGGGGTAAATAACTAGCAATGACATTACAAATCATCAGATCTCCCATCTTCCAAAAAACCTAACAGAGCAACTGAAATCAAAGGCCATTTCTACTGCAGCTGTCAGCTTAGCATGTAATAAATCAACATACCTTAGAGCTTTAGATAGCTCTTTTTGAATTTGTTTTATGAGTCCTGAAAGCTTTGGAAGCTCAAAAGATCTATTGTCTTTTCAAGCACCGCATGTTAGAACCTGTATAGAAGATATATTTGGTTCTGTCTATTTGGTTTCTAGCGAAGGAAATACTCAGCTGATGCTTGCAGTTACTTTAAATCCAGATATAGTTTGCAGTCTCCCTGAAAAACATTAAAAAGGGCCAGAGGACTGTCTTCAGCACTAACCTGTGATTGTTTTGACTATTTCATTCTTAGCGTCAACACTGGTATGATTTTGGCTGGGCCAAATAGCGTTCTCCTTGATTTTGTCTGAGTACAATTTGCATAGAGCAGATGCCAAGGAACACTTCTGAAAGGCACTATGGACAACACTGCTCCATGTCTGGGCACCTCTGCAGGCTTTGAATCCTCAAGTTTCCCCACTTGTTTTTATATTATGCTGCAGATCTTCAGTGTATATATTGTGAAATTTCAGCATCAGCTGTAAATATTTTTCCGCAGTTTTTGAACTGATTAAAATAGATAAAAATTCTCCTCAGCAACAATACATCACATAAGGCCTGGAAAAGATCTGTAGCCAAGTGCTATGCTGTGCAGACACGGCTGTGTCATGCCACTTGGCCTCAGGGCCAGAGAATGGTTCCTTGTTCTGCTTATTTTATTAACATCTCTGCCAACATCTGCTGGTCTGCTAGGCACCTAAAAAAACATTTGCTGTGTGCTCGCTCTCTGAAGTGGAAAAAGTGTTCAGCAAGATCCCAGCTCACTCCTTACTGCAGAACAGGGGCATTTTGTGTTGTCCCTTTACAATTTTCCTTGCTGGCACCTCTAAGACATGACTGCAGTTTCTGGCACTGTGTAGGTTAATCTTTCCTGCCAAACAGCTTACCTTCCTCCTGATGTCATTTGCTATCAGACATAAATAATTGATGTTTTCAGTTTAGAAACTTTTATCCTAAACTATAATAGGGCAGGTATTCAGTCTGATGCATCCAATCAACCATCCTCACAGAGGGCTCCATCTTTTCTAGAGGCTCTAATGACACTATTACCACTCTGTTACCCATTTTGCAAGAAGAACCAAATCGAACTCTTCACTCCTAAACACTTCACAACCTTCATCAACAGTCTTGAGAGAGAGGACAGAAATCTACATGTAGCTTTTTCACACAGATGCATAGGCCATACTCTTGGTGAAAGTAACAATCTTGTATTTAATTTCAGTTACCTTTTAGCTTAATAAATCATCACCTTTACACAAAGTGAATGTTGTGATTCGACCCCAGCTGGCAGCTCAGCCTCACAGAACCACTCACTCACTCCTCCCCGGTTGGATGGAGTAGAGAATCATAAGAGTAAAAGTGTGAACATGGGTTGAGTTAAAGGCAGTGTAACACAGAAAGCAAAATCTGCAAGCAAAGAAGAACAAGGAATTAATTCAGCACTTCCCATGGGCAGGCAGGTGTTCATCCATCTCCAGGAAAGCAGGGGTCCATCATGCATAATGGTGACTTGGGAAGACAGGTCCCCCATTCTTCTTTATTCCCATCCAGCTTTCTATTGCTGAGCATGATGTCATATGTTATGAGATATCTCTTTGGTCAGCTGGGGTCAGCTGTCCCAGCTGTGTCCCCTCTCAACCTCTTTCGTACCCCCAGCCTGCTTGCTGGTGGGGTGGGGTGAGGAGCAGAAAAGGCCTTGACCCTGTGTAAGTACTGTTCTACAACGGTTAAAATATAGGTATATTATTAACACTATTTTCATCACAAATCCAAAACACAGCATCATACAAGATACTATGGGGAAAATTAATTGTATTCCAGCCCAGACCAGTACAGTCAATCAGCTATCCCACTAAGCCTGAATGCCTGATAGCTGGACCAAGCTCCTAGGAAATGAGAGACAGAAATATCAATTCTTTGAAGTGATAAAGCAATTTAAACACTGTCTATCATATGCTGAATTCTGTACAATATCTTCCATATTGAGCTTCCTGGGGAAACTTAGGAATAGACTCAGTTTGTGGAACACAACAGATCTTACAAAAGAAATATGCATGAAGACTGACAACTTGCAGAGAAAAAAGGCTGGGTTTGGGGGATCTTTAATATAGAATTAGGTCTCTGAAGGTTTAGCTAGAAGTCTGAGGATTTAAAACACTGCAATCAAATTACAACCTTACCTAAGTTCTGGTTAAGGGCCTAAACTTTACACAACATCTAGATACCTAATTTCCGTTATGAGCATGGACAATAACATGGCAGGTTGTTAGGATATTCAAAGAGAGAGACAAAGATAGCCTTTCATACTGAAAATTAACCAGATAGTATTTGTGGAACATTTGATTTAGGTTAACATTCAATAATGCACACTGAAATCTCAGAATTGAAGTATTTTTTAAGGATTAAGAAGAATGAACTAGACTGGCCATACCTTTTCAGGAAAGAAATAAAATAATTCAGGAGCTATTCATGAGAGAGCAAGGATTTTAAGTTAGTACTTAGTGCTAGAAGTAAGTTATGAAGCCATCACTATGTAATTAACATTTACCAGTAGGAACGTAGTTCTGGGCAATTACTTAACAAGAAAATAATATATATGGGATGAACAAGCTAGTGGCCTAACTTTTCTTAGCCATACATCCAATCACAATGGGAAATTTAAATGCCAAAGTGGTTTCCTTCTTGGTTTTAGATAATTTCTCATGTCCGTGCTGTTCTTAAATGTTCCACTCCTAATCACCATTTTGCATCTTTAGCAGAAGTAGTGTTAATAGATGAGGTTAAATATATTTTATAAAGTTAATACACATAAAAGGACTATATAATTTTCTTTTGAGAATTCACTATTTGAGTTACCCAAGTCTTGAATGGTAAATAGGATTTATAGCAGAACGATGTTTCTATAGTGCAATAGGAACTGTACCAGAGGACAAAAAAGTTAATAACTGTTAGCTTTTAATTCATTGTCTGAATTAAAGAATGTTTACAATTCTACTCATCTAACAGAGATTTGTTCTTGTCAAGCTTACATTGGCTATAGATAAGAGATAGTTTAGATAGATTATAATCTTATAATTTATTTGTCAGTGTTATAGCTGCCTGTAACAATATCTTTCGGTTATATTTTATTTAAAAAGTATTCCGATTCATCTGCTTTGAGTAAAATTAAAAATCATCAGTGTATTTTTATTCCTGGTTTTCTGATTGTTGTGGAATATTTGTGGGAGCTTTTAAAAAAGTATATTTTCTGTCCTGTATGCCAATCATTTAGTTGATCGATTCTGTATGGTTTTGGGTTGGTTTTTTTTTTCAAATCATCTGTTCTTTAGCACACATGAAGAAAAGAGTTGGGGCTTGCAATGAAAAGCATATTTTCATCCAGAGATGAAATTCAGAGATAAGTTTCTGATAGAACTAAAAGATTTTTTATAAATAATGGGAAGCTAGTATAAGACAATTAACCCAAAACATACTGGAATAAATTACTAGATCTGACTATTCAAAAAGAGAAAAAAAAAAGATATCTTGATGTTTAGAAGAAGAATCTTGATATTTAGATATACTCCGCAGTGTCCAGCTATATCATTTCCACACTAAGCAGTCCATGATGAAAAAGAGAAGAAGAAAACAATTATATTCAATGATTTCTGTGGCATGCTGTACACTGAAAAGATGGTCTGCATCCTTTTTTTTTATTTAAGATTTTATTTTCTACTTTAAGGAATGGAAGGTACTTCTTTGCATCAGAAAAACTTGAGTAGAAATACAACATTACTTTACCCTACACTTTATGCACCAACAGTTTGGAATAAAGCCCATAGCTTCCTGTACCTTGCATTAGCTCCAACCTTATTTTTTTTTGTATATCTGACTAGCAATTAGTCAGAACGATGACAAAGGCTTACTGCTGCTATTTCATGATTATTTAAAAAAATCTGAAGAAATAATTTTCTTAAGTACTATTTCACAGAATAAGATCTGAGTTTGAAAATTCTTGTATTATGGTACACCCAGATTAAAAACTTTCCTACAGATTCTCATAACTAAACCTGAATACTAGCTCTGGCAGCTTCCTTGAGAGATTATTCACTACTACTTATCTTTCAAAATTGACATTATCACTCCACTGTAAATGCTAGTTTGGCATAAGTAAGTAGATGTATCTCCTGTCCTGATTACAGATAAGAACTTTTGATGATAGTCCTGGTAACTGGCTGGGCTACAACAAGTTTCTAACATTGTGAATACTATGTATTATCAAGGTGGAAGAGAAGACTGCTGTCAGTGTATCATGTTTGTATACTTTATATATTGAAATATATGTATGAAATGTACTATGTAGTTACAGGATATAAAACACATTAGTTTAAATGCATATTAGCTGTCGACCAAGACTAGAGACAATCGCCAGACAATTCCTGTGACATTGAGTTTCAGAGCTATAACTCTGGCTTTTGGGAGACCTTCAAATCCCTAAAAGGTCATCACAGAAGAAAAATTTCACCAGAAATCTGATACACAGTAAATATGGAATTCAAAATAGTGCTGAAAAAAATATACTTTAATTCCTGTAAAATCTGGGAAAAAAACCTATTGTATTGATCATTTGCATTAGCTTACTGAAGAGAAGCCAAGCTGTAGCAAGATTAAGATTCACACAGATTTCTAAAATCAATTCCAGAGGTTAGATTTGAGATGCCACTGTAATACCTATCCATATTCCTACAGGAAAAAAAATATTTTTTTACATATAGAAGAAATTGACATTTGTTTCTATGCTAGGGTCTTGTATCCTCTACCCCACCCAACCCACTCTCAAATATTCATGCTATTACAAATTACATATTGTACTGGCTAGCTGAATGATTTTGGTGTAAGGTTTCACCCATCGAATCTCTGAGGTTCGAACTGATGAGAAATTTTGTACTCGCAAGTAAGTCTAAATATAAAAGAAATTCCATTCTGTTCTGTAATATCTTTTCACATGCCATTATTGACAATGACTATGAATGACAGTCAGGTAAAATACTTATTAACATACTGATCAATACGAGTGTCACAAGAGGATTTACAGGCAGTCAGAAGTGTGAGAGAAATCATTTCAGGGAAATGGGTTTTTTAGTTTGCACATCTTAACCTCAGGATAGAGACCTGGAGGAGTGACTTTAAGCAGATGAAGAAAGGATTTATCAAAGAGATAACAGACCCTGAACTTCTGCTCTCAGCTAAACTTCATGCTGTTCCTGAGAAGAAATTTTCTGGGGCATAAAAATCTACCACTGTGTAATCTGATAAAATCAGAAGATGCTGTGTTCAGGTTGTTGAAAGAGACATGAGAAAGGTAAGTAAAAACATTGACAATATGAAATCTCCATGACGTAGACAAGGTCTGGAAAATAAAGCTGTTACTTCTTTTATTTTGCCTTTTTATAATGAAGGTAAGATTTAATAATCTGACATTAATTGTAGGAAAAATATAGGTTATGTTTGATAGATTTCACTGAAATTAAAGGAAGTAATACATGAAAGAGTAGGTTCTGATAGAGATTAATAGCTGCGTAGTTGAGACCTCCCACATTTTATTTGTCCTCTGCTGGACAAGAGCTGGAGTTAGAAAAAACTTCTAGCTCACTGAATAAGGCTTGAAGAAAGCAGTATAACTGTATTTTACAAAGGCTTACTGCTGCAAACACAAGCAAACTTATATATTTAAGTTTTAACAAAAAAGATCAACAGAAGATCAAACCATATTAAGGCAAACTTCAGTTCCCTTCCCCTGTTAGCCCTGAGAAGAGACTGTGCTCTTACTGTGACACAATAACAGAAAGACACAGAGCTCCTGTGCAAGCTGTGTACCTGAATATGGTTCTGCCAAAATGACATGATTTTTTTTAAGTCAACACCATCGCTTACAATAAGAAAACAAGTTCTTCAGGGACAACTGTCTGAGTTTTTGAAAAGTCAGGATGACTTCAGGTCACATGAAAAAGTGTTACTGAATGATCAAAAAAAAAAAAAATAACATATACAATCTTATATCCATTTCAAGTGTACCAGAATTAGTGGAAAACATGCATTATAAATTAAATAGACACTGTATGAACTGAACTAGAATCACAGAAAATGTTTGATTAAAATATTTACATTAATTTGTCAAGAAATGGAGACTCCTTGTAAAATCATGGCACTGTAACTAGAAGTAAGCTAGAATAATCACAGCTCCCATAATAGTTCATATCCAAATAAATATATTTAGATTTAGATATTTATATGTATATTATTTATATTATAAAGTAAGTTTTTTCAGTATTCATTTTTTCTAACAAGTAACACTCTACTGCCATGAATAAGTCTTGGTATGGTAAGAGCCATATTTTTTCCTGATATAATTTGGATTGTGCTAAATGCTTCTCTATATAGAGATGGAAAGGCAAAAGAAATGGAAAGTCATAAATGAATGAAGAATAAAAAACCTGCTTTATCTCAGACAGTCAGCACCTGTATATATTACACAAGGTGTTAAGCCGTAGGCTAGCAATTTGCTGTTGGATCTAGAATTAAGCGAATCCCTTCAGAGGTGTTTTAGAAATTGCTTCTAGATCCTTTCAAATTAATCTGATGTATTCTCTAAACCATAAATTATGTCCAGATGTGTACTCTGGGTATTTCTGTAAAATTTGCTATTCATTGTTTCTTACTTAATTCTGTTATGTCTATGAGTACCTTAAAATGTTTTTTTTGGTTGTTTTTTTTAGGCTCCGGGAATAACACATTCAGCACCTCAAATTGTGTTTAGAATATGAATAATGTGTTAATGCGAAACTACTAACACTGTAGGTGTGTCATTAACGAAGATATTTCTATGAATAAGGGACTTTTCAGTTTCTTCTGAAATTTTTAGTAATTTTAATGCTTTTTAAAAATAAATATGTAGGAAATCTTGTCTACATGCATCTTAAAATTTTGACACCTGAGTATAGGCATGTGAGATCTTCTATCAGCAAATCTCTTTGACTTTCCATTGAAGACTCTGTGTGAGAATCTGTTATATAAGTATGGACATCATATAAGTGTTTTCTAGATTTTCTTTTAAATATAGCCTTATTTCTACTGACTGAAATGCATGCACTTTACAGCTAATTTAGACCAAGATACAAACTTCAGTTGTTTATATCTGCTCAAATATCAAGACTTCTGTGTTTTGACATTTTTATTTAGAATTAGCTGTCTGAATTCCCCTGGTTTATTTGATTGTACCTTCTTCATTCATCTCAGTCTTTCTTGAATGAAATATTCTGATTCCTTTCTCCTGTTTTTGATAAGAATCTCATAATTCTACAGCTTTGAGCTATTATCTCTTTACACGCTATAGTTTATTTTTACTGGTGCTGTTTTTTTTTCCTTTAAAACTGCTTTTAAACTGATTTCTTCTTTACATTTTGGCAAAGTGAAACCAAATAAATTGAAATACCTCTAAATACCACATCCAAAATTCACACTTACAAAGTTCTCATCAATAACTGTTACCTAATTGGAAATATCTAGCAGGGTATTCCATTCGCCATCACTTGATGGAACTTCTCAGGGTTTTGAGGGCAACACCAGGCCTCACCGTCCTAGCCCACCCTCCACTGGTGCTCCCCACCCTGCCCATGGCCCCAGACCCACTGTCATTCCCCTGGGGCCATCAATTTCTGTCTCAGTGATGCTGTGGCAGGGCTGGTCTCCCGCTCGCCACAGACCTGCCCCATCCAACCATGGACCCTGCTGAGCTGGACCCATCTGCTGCGGTAGGTTTCCTACCAGTCCCATCTTATGTCTGTCAGCCCCAGGCAGATGTTTTGGATATTTTCAAGTATTTCATGGACTGTTAAACTCCTAAGTTTAGGAAGTGGAAATAAACCCTTAATCAATACAATCATGAGTCAGGGTTATTAAAGTCTATCTCAGAGTAATAGATATGTCTGAGTGCCACCTACTGTACTTTCTAGACTTCACTGAGCATAACAGAAACATAGTCACCTGCATTTAAGTGAGCTGAAATCAACTCCTGAACTTAAGAAGGCCTGAATTCAATTACTAAACTTTGCTATTTGTAAGGCCTTAAGGCACACAGACTGTTTGCAGGCACAAAACTTTTTGGAATAGTGTCAGAGATCTATTGAGTGTAGATGGAACCACAGAATTGGTTGGGTTGGAAAAGACCTTTAAGATCATTGAGTTCAACCATTAACTGAGCAATAAGAAGGGCACCGTTAAACCATGTCCCTAAACACCACATCTACATATCTTTTTAAATACCTCCAGGGATGGTGACGCCACCACTTCCCTGGATAGCCTGTTCCAGTGCTTAATAATCCTTTCCATGACAAAATTTTTCCTTATATACAATCCAAGCCTCCACTGGCCCAACATGAGGCCAGTGGAGTAAAGAGGAGAGTCTGGAATCTGAGCACATAAGCAAGCCTTCGGGACTGCCACTGCGAATGGACTAGTACCAGTAAAATCAGCAAGCAAAGCTTATGGAACAGCCACCTACTTTAGCAGGTCTCATGCTAGTATTTTCTTATGGCAAAACTACTAAATTCACATGGGCTTTAAAAGTAACAGATTATTTACTAGACAACCTTGACAGCGATAAAAAAGGGGCAAAGTTCCATAAGCTTACAGGGGTCAATTTTATAAAAGTTGCTGCACCACATTTTATAAATGTTTATATACACACTGTTTACATAAAATTCATGATAATTCATTATCTTTCCTCCAGAAAAAGTTGTAATATAATGAAATAAATAAATAAGTACCTGATCATATTTAGCTTAGCTACAAGGGTTAAACCCCCCGAGAATTGAAAAAATCTTATGCTGAAAAATGAGGTTATGCTCTTAAACAGTATTATATTAAATGCCTATTTTGCTTTTCAGAAACTTTATTTATGCGAAATCTATGGGATATGCAGCATAGATATTTTGCTGCAACAAACAAGAAACAACGACTTTGAATATGATGAGTGACTCTGAGAAATGTGTAATTTACTGTTTTGAACCCAAAAGAGTGGCTGTTACTGCATTATCCATCTAGCACCTACTGTATCTTACGGGAGAAACCATATACCCTAACAACTTACATTAGTAAGTTTTATTTAATAAATTTTACTACATTGAAAACACTTAAATGAAAAAAAAATAATCTTTCTTAAAAGGCTTCACAGTTCATGTAACAGTCATGTAACATGAAATGTATCATACGCTTGAAAACCTGTATCAAAGAACGAAACTGTTACATTACTGAGATTTATGTAAGCCTGAATTCTCTTAGCATCTGGCCTAGTAGCATGGAAGACTGATCTGGGAAACACAATCATGACACTGAGTACTGCTTGTAAAGGAATAGAAAAGAAAAATAGTTTTTGTAGGCTAAACACAATCCTGTTATCTGTTTCCTAGAATTTACTTTTCCATGGTTTCCTTCTGTTGCTATTCCTTTAGTATGGCACCTTATGCCAAATCATGTTATATGAAAATTTGTTATGTTCACAATGTTTGTCTGAAAGACAACAATGTGATTTCCTTCAGAAATTGAGGAAGATACTGTAAAGAGGAAAGATCTTGCAAATAATTTCTGCCAAATTTTAATTCTAATTTATGAGATCTTCATATTCCCTGCAGTATCTGAAATCTCTGATTTGGATTCCATAGGCTTCTACGAAAATGTCACAGGTGTTTGAACGAACTCATGACGTATGGTTCTCAGATGAGTCAAAAGTAATTATTTAGTAGGCTAGTGGCTCTACTGTGAGAATTACTTGTGCCTAAATTACACAAGCTAGAAAATAAGATCAATTTCTTTGACTATTTTTTCCTTTGTTTTTATTCTTTTTTCTTATGTCAAAAGGCTCAAATTTCTGCATGAGACCATAAAATACGTTGTGGTTTGAGCTGACTCCCCAGACTGACAAGAAAGAACCACTCAGCTGCTCACTCATTCCTGCCTCTACCCCTGTACCCACAGGGATGCGGAGGAAGAAAATTCACCTAAAAAGGCTCAAGGACTAAGATTAGGACAGAGAAGGTTCACTCACCATTACAGTCACAGGAAAACCAGAGTAGACTCGGGGACAAAAACATAAATTTAATTTAGCACTGCCATTTATGGAGTAGCTCAGAGTAGGATAGTGAAAGCAATACATAAATAAATACAATCCAATCTTACACATGCTTCCCTCCACACCCCTCCAGTCTTCCCGGCTACCTCCTCCAGCGGTCCAGCTGGCCATTACTCATTTTCCATGACAGTCCTTCCTTCTTGGGAAAGAGAACTCTTCACAGTCTTTCCCTGCTGCCACGTGGTGTCCATCTTACAGGAGGCAACCCACTCCCTCCAAGTAAGTCTGTCCCAATTTGGGTTGCTTTGGGTCCGTCCTTCGCTCCTGTGCGGTGCCTCTACACCCTGGCATGGGGTTATCCATGTACAACCGCATCCTGGACGTTCTTATGTCTGCCGATCCCCTTAGCTTGCAGACAATCATCTCCCTGCCATCTCACTTACCATGGGACTCCTGGGAAATGCTCTGTTCAAGTGCCTTTCTCCCCTGCTTTCCTCTCCTTTGCTTTCCTCCCACCTCTCCCTCCTCCCAAGAGAAAAAAAGACTCCTCAGTACAGAGATAGGACAGAAAAGAGAGAACAGGAGAATACACAGAGATAACAAAACAAAGTGAAAGAGGAAGTGGTCCAGTAGGTCTCCTTCTTTTAGGGGGCATTTGATTGCAGATGAGCTGATTGGCTTGGCCCAGCTAGAGGCAGTCCTGACTTTTACCTGGAATGGGGGAAGGCTTTCCAAGTTTCACAAGAGTCATCCTTCACAGCCCTACCCTCACTACCAAAAAACCCTGCCACACTCAAACCCATGATAACATACCAAAGCCAGATCAAATGTATCTCTAGTTCTTGAAAAGTAAAGGCACGTGGCACACACTTACTTACCTTCTTTGTGCCATTTATGACTTTATAGGTTTCATCATCATCATTGCTGTCATATCTTTCTGCTTTTCTTTTTTGCAGTCTAAAGATTCTTACTTCCAAGTTCCTCTTTGATAATTCACTTGCTCCTCTCTGAACACCTCTCTACTTAATTACATCTTTTTTCACATGCAAGGGTAAGACCTGTACAAAGTATTAAAGATTCACATGCAGCATGTATTTGTAGTGGCATTTTTTTCTTTGTTATTCATTGTCTTTCAAAAATTCAGTTAAATTTTTAATTGCACCTGAACGCTAGACAGATCTTTCCTGAGAACCACACATTGTAGTTTTAGAATCATCTCAGAGTCCATTTTTGTGTAAGATGATATTTTTGTGTGTGTATTTGGTTTTATTCTGTGTTTATTTTTTTTCATGTATAGCTATCATCACTAAAATAAAAATTACCTATGCTGGATTTCAGTGCTAATATGTGAGTTCTAGCAGAATGTTATACGAAATCAAAGTAAAGCAAATAAGCAAATATTCTGAACTAGAGTAAAATTCTCAGTGGCATCCTTTTTTCATAAGGGCAAAAAAAAGACACTACTTATCTCTGCGGGTGCTATCCAAAGCATATAAAAAAATAAAATTAAAGAGGGAGAG
>NW_009695155.1:38937-94839 GCF_000703405.1 Apaloderma vittatum | reverse complement strand
CCTTCCCTTCCCTTCCCTTCCCTTTCCCTCTTACTTTTTTTAATCACAGGAGGACACAGTATTCACGTTTTCTCTCAAGCCAAACTTGCAAAAATCAGAGGTAACCTGGGCAGATTTATTGTGTTTGTTTTATAGAGGGAGAAACTATAACTTTTGTCAGCAGTGAAGACGAGCCCTTATACAGTGAGCACAAGGATGTTCAAGAGAGGGGAAAACAAGTGAAACATTCAGTTCGTGCTCCTATGGGCAGAGATCTACAGTGTCAGAATCCGTAGAAACCCATTAGCTATAGTAATAATTAGAGAGCAGTAAGAGTACCAAAACTTTGAGAACTGATCAGTGTAGATAGTTATTTCTCATTTCTGTGAATTTTGGAACTCTGGAAGGAAGCCTTTAAAATGCATTTTAATTTGTGTTGTACTTTTAAAAATATTACTTGTCACAATGAATATACAGTAAATATATAAGTTACTCAGCACCATTCAGGAACTAGAATACCAAAACCTAAATCAGGTAAATCATATTTAATTTTATCTAGTCATAGCACTAAGTGATTTTCCAACAAATATGTGACTTACTGGCAATAGAAGCAGCAAAGCTTAGAAAAACTAGGGTGCATCCTCACCGGGCTTGAACAGGAGGGCTGCAATATAATTTTTTTACTGCTCAAGTAAAAGGATACATCTGGCATGTGCTGCTGGGATGCATGTCTGGAACTCTGCTGAGAATCCAGGAGAAGCCATCAGGAAAGTTACTGCTGATTGCCTCGGTGGCTGAGAGGCAACAGCAGCTCTCTGGAGTTTTGAAGCCTACTTTCCATGTTGTCACATTAGTTCAGGCTTCTTTTCAGTACCAACTCTTCTCACGTGTTGTTTTGCAACTTTATCAAATCTGAATGGCATCATGTGAGAGTGTGGGATTAGCTCAAGTATGTGTCCCATACATATTCCTAGAGTGAACTTCTTCAGCACCTGTCTTAAATCAGATGTCTCCTATTGCTCTAAAGGGCTGGGATGTGTCCTCACACCTTATCCACTGCTGATTATCCTCAATGCCTACCACAAAATGTGGCTGCTGGAAAGCAGCTGACGTATTTCTAAGGCAACTCTCAATAATGTGTAAAGGTAAGTGCCAAATCCTGCACACAGGGAGGAGTATAGAATCATAGAATCATAGAACAATTCAGGTTGGAAAAGACCCTTGGGATCATCGAGTCCAACCATTAACCCTACACTACAAGTTCACCCCTAAACCATATCACCCAACACTCCATCTAAGGGACACTTGAACACATCCAGGGATGGCGACTCAACCACCTCCCTAGGCAGTCTGTTCCAGTGTCTGACCACTCTTTCTGTGAAGAATTTCTTCCTAATGTCCAGCCTAAACTTGCCCTGTTGCAATTTGCAGCCATTCCCCCTGGCTCTGTCCCTAATTACCTGTGAGAAGAGACCAACACCAACCTCTCTACAATGTCCTTTCAAGTAATTGTAGAGCATGATGAGATCCCCCCTCAGCCTCCTCTTTGTCAAATCGAACAGACCCAGCTCCCTCAATCGCTCCTCATAAGGTCTGTTCTCCAGGCCCTTCACCAGCTTTGTTGCCCTCCTCTGCACTCGCTCCAACACCTCGATATCTCTCTTATTCTGAGGTGCCCAAAACTGAACACAATACTCAAGGTGCGGCCTCACCAGTGCTGAGTACAGAGGGACAATCACCTCCCTTCTTCTGCTGGTCAC
The DNA here is from genome assembly GCF_000703405.1 of Apaloderma vittatum. Taxonomy (NCBI): domain Eukaryota; kingdom Metazoa; phylum Chordata; class Aves; order Trogoniformes; family Trogonidae; genus Apaloderma; species Apaloderma vittatum. Next base: position 93,100 of record NW_009695155.1, on the reverse strand, counting down.
AAAATTTCTAATACAAGCCAGGATGCCGTTGGCCTGTAATCCCATGCAGCATTACAGGCTGTCCAGCCGCAAAACACCTTGGAAGGAAAGGACCTATTGAACAAGAAGTTGAATGTCACCCAACATTTTTGGCCTTCACATGTGGATAAAGTCCAATGGTACTCTGGACTGTATCACAACAGTGTAGCCATCATGATGAAGCAAGTGATTGTTCCTCTCTTTAGCACTTGCGGGGCCATCTTTCAAATCTTATGTCAACTTCTGGGCTCCCAGTAAAAGACTGACAAGTTGGACAAAGTCATGTGGAGGGTCAGCAAGATGTTTAAGGGGACTGATCATATAGTATGTGAGGAACTCTGCACATGCAAGGTCATGGTATATGAGGAGGTGGGTTTGTTTAGAGATGGGAAGATTAAAGGAACATCCAACTGCTGTTTTCAATTACCTACTAAGTAGTTACAGAGAGACAATCTTCTCAGCAGTGCACAGCAAAACTTAAAGTGCAATAGGCACAAGTTGCACTAAAGTGTTTAAAAACACTTCTCATCGACAGAGGTGAAACATGGCAACAGAGGCCTAGAAAGACTGCAAAATTTTTGTCTTTGGAGATACTACAAAGTCAGCTGGATATAACCCTGAGCAAAGTTCAGTAATTTTAAAGTACTATCTGCTTTAGCAAGTGGTAACAGTGAATCTCCAGAGGTCTCAATTATTTGCTGAACCTGTTCTGCCCCATCAACAAAGAAGGGCCACCAGGGCTCTTCAGGATACCAGGGAGTCCATCTGTATCTGGCAGGAATTTATGGGAATGTGATGGTTTTGACTAGGATAGATTTATTTTTGCTGTAGTAGCTTGTATGGGGGCATGTCTTGGTTCAAGCAAAGATGTCGTGGTTCAAGCCGACTGGGGCAGAGAACCACACAGTCTCCAGATCACTCCTCCCCTCACCCCCATTTCCACAGTAGATGTGGAGGGAGAAAATTTCAACTAAAAGACTGAAGGGTTTGATATTAAGGATAGGGAGGGTAATAATCTACCATTCAAGATGACGAGTTGTCCTGGTTTTAGCTAAAAACCCCAGTTCTCTTTAATGATTTTTACTTTCCAGTTCAGTCTCTTCTAAAAGGCTGCACTTTCTGAAGTCAGCAGCATGTTTTTGCAGACAGTGTGTGCTACTGGCAGTGATAACACCTGATATTTACAGTTACTGCCTGGGACTGGGATGCAGAAAGGCTCTCGCTTATATTTATTCCTATAGTGCCCAAGGCCACGGCTGGCTCTTGTGTGCCACGCTGGGGGTACCGGGTAGAAAGAGGGGTCACAAGGAAGTAAAAGATTGCACCTCTGGGGGATAATTAACAGGACAGGTGACCAACAAGAGTATTCCATTCCATTCCATATACGTCATATTTAGTATAAATTGAGTGATCACGAGAGCTCTTTTCCTTTTCTGCAACAGTTGGTGTCCAGGAAGGACTCCGTCTGACCTCCTGCTTTTGATCTGGATCCTGAGTTCCCGAATCCAGCTCCTGTATCCAACTCCCGCCACTGCTGAGCCTGGGGCTTCCCCAGTGCCTCCTGCTCTGCAGCACCAGTGGGGATTGATATCAAGGGGAGCGGGGGGAGTCGGGTTTGATATCAGGCTTATATATGGTTGTATACGGTTCTTTATCATTTCACTATTATTGTGTCATTAAAGCTGCTCTAGTTTTTCTTTCCTAATCCATAAGTCTCGCTGCCTCATTCCCCTTTCCTTCCTGTTTTGCGAGGAAGAGGGGATTAGAGAGCGTCTGTCTGTGTTTAGTGGCTGGCCCAGCCCTAACCCACAACACTGGTTAAGAACCAGAGCAACTTGGGGAGAAAAACATAGATTTAATTCACCATCACCATTTACGAGGTAGGAAAGTAAGAGCAATACATCAATAAATATGGCTCAAACTTAAATACCCTTTGCCTCCCCATACCCCTCCCATCTTCCTGGCTACCTCCCTCCCCCCCATCAGTGCAAGGGAGGCAGGGGGTGGGGGATGTAGTCAGTCTGGCAACTACATAGTGTTCGTGTTAGTTTCTTCAAATGTTCAGAGCAATGGTGTTTGTCCTCCCAAGTCGCCATTAAGCGTGATGGAGACCTGCTTTCTTGGAGATGACTGAACACCTGCCTCCCCAAGGGAAGTGTTGAATGAATTCCTTGTTTTGCTTTGCTTGCACGCGAAGCTTTTGCCTTCCCTATAAAGCTGTCTTTGTCTCAAGCGATGAGTTTTGTGACTTTGACTCTACTGATTCTCTCCCCCATTCCACCAGAGAGGAGTCAGTAAGCAGTTGTGTGGGGCTTAGTTGCTGGCTGGGGTTAAACCATGAGAGAGCTACATGTTTCTGAGGTTAACAACCCTGTGCCCTTTGTAGAGCGTATTAATTACCTGGAAGAGCCTTCCTGGTTTGAGGGATGTGCCTCTACGGGGAGAGAAAATCGAGGAAGGAAAGAGCCAAGCAGTTCCTTCCTCTTTCTTTTCCTTATATTTGGGGTATCTACATGGTGAGCTTTGCTCCAAATGTGATGGGCTTGAGGCAAATAGGGGAGTCAGTGCCATTAGTCTGCTAAAGAAGTTTGAGAAATCTACGACACAGAGGACTGAGTTGACGTGTGTGCATTTGAGAGGCATGTCGTAACTGGATGTGGGGATGCACGTAGGAGAGCTGTTAAGCTTGACTTCAGTCTTACCAAAGCATGGTGTAGACGCAATCAGCATGAATCAGAAACAATCTAAGGCCTATTGTACAAAAGCAACTGGGTTAAGTTGCTGTACTCAGAGAATACAAGCCTCAGCTGAGCCACTTGTACCAAGGACACGATGAAAACAGCCAGAGTCAGTGCTGTGCACAGCATCATTGTTTATCAGCTAATGCATGGAAGAATGAGTGGGCAGAGCTTTGCTTCCAGAAGTAATAATCTGCCAGCAGCTAAAGCGTGAAAGGAGATGCTTGTAAACTTTTATTGCTGGAGGCAACAGGCACTGCCTGTACAGCACTGGGGTTTGGTACCTATGTGTTACATGAGAATCAGGTTGGTAGCACTGCTTAATCTTGGATAAGACTTGATCTCACATAAACAGCTCTTTCTAGATACTTATCCCTTGGAGTCTGCAGCCAGCTGGCTGCTACCAGCAACAGTCTCCAGACACACAGCTGATGTGCTTAGAGACTTTGTGACTCGTTGGGATCCCCAGTGGTGCCTTGGCAACCTTTTCAATGAGGCAGGAGGCTTTAGAGATACAAAGCTGCTGGGGTGAGGTGTGTAATTAAGGCCAAGATAGGTACTTTTAAACACAGCAACAAATAGCTGGAATGCTTTCAGAAGAAAGAATTGAGAAAAGCAACAGAGCGGGACAATAATGCAGTAAAATATGAATAGAAAAGGGAGAAAGTAAGGAAATATCATGTGTAGCAGTGAGTGCTCTGATGAATGTTATCTGTGACTATTTGAATTTTACACCTCTGCTTAAGAACTCAAGGAAGATATTAACAAGAATGGAAGAATGGGAGTACTGGCAGATGGACGGACACCTCCAGATTGTAGAAATGTACTACAGGTCTCTGTGTGCCCAAGACAGTTCTAAAATGAGAGCACAGGACAACTCTAGTGATTGTTTTAGCTAACAAGCAATCTGGTTTCACAGGAGCAGGTTTGGACAATCACAAAATCTGCAGCTGAGAAGGAGGATAGTTTTGTAGATCAGCACTGGACTAGAACACCAAAGATTTGATTTCAATAAAACGCCTATATGATATTGGGAAAATTTTCCAGACCTTTTACATCATAGTTTTCTATCCCCAAATAGTAGAAATAACACATAATAGAAGAAAATAGCATTGGGTTTTTTTTTTCCTCTTTGAAGTACAATTTTCTGCACAAAAGCAGTACTTGCGCAAGTGCAGGATTCAAGTTTTAGATTTAATATTCTTCAGAGTAGAAGCTGTTCAACAGAGAACAAAATGAGGCTTTGATTTTGCTTGGAGTCTCTAGACATTATCACAATAGCATTGTAAGCCCTTGTCCTGGCTTGCTGAGGGAACCACAGTGATTCTTCTGACTCCATGGAGCAGTGACACAGACTGTCGCCTTCCTTCTAAACTGTAGGGAGAAAAAAGATTTGTACATTCTATTTTCAGCTCTTAACTGCTTTGCTATATGTCTGTAATTGCAAGAGAACACCCTACCACAGAGAACATGAATGAGTTCAGAAGGATTACTTAAGGGTAGCTCAGAAAATATTCCAATAAAATTAAACCCCGTCCATAAAATCTTATGTAAAGCCCCCAGGGAAAAGATATAGAAAGAGAAAACTACTATGGAGTGGGTCTCCTGTCTCCTCACTTTATAAAAAACAAACTCTTGAGAAGGAGCAGTTTATTATTGTGAATAGGAGAGTCCCTCAGACTCACTGCTTTGGCAGCAGTTGCAGAGGATTGCAGTTCTACATCACAAAAACAAGCTCCAGAGAAAAGCAATTAATAGCCTCAAATAGCACCATATGAACATAGCTACACAGACTATATTTGTACCATGCCGAGTTGAGCAGACATGCAAGTTAACTCTCAGTGCGTTAGCTCTAGACTCAACAACAATAAACTCCAATCACTATGATTCTGTGTGGAGGTTACACGAGGCTCAGAGATGTGCACACCTTAACTGTTCAAGGATGCTGACTTCTCCCTTTGCACTCTGTTATGCCTTGAAGATATTTCAATAAGTACCTTGCATAGACCTGTGCAATGTGGTGCTATTCCTGGTGGATCCTGGGAAAATATTAGGAAGGAGTGTAATGCCAAAAGGAGGTGAAGTGTATCCTACGCTAATAAGGCAGGAAAAGTAGACAGGCTTATCAATAGTGTGCACCTTGAAGAAGTTAAGTTGATATATACAAGGGCTACTTTTACGCTCACATTTTCTAAATATTTGGGTGCGTCAGTCTTTTGAGTATGCAGCTTGAGGCATCTTTAGAGTTTCTTTTCTGAAGAGCAACCAACTTGAGATTTCAGGCTGGATATGTTCAGCTGAGACACCTGGTACTACTGATCAACTTGAAAATTCATTTCCAATTTTTAATAATAACCTATCATATAAATAAACATATACATATATGTGTGTGTGTGTGTGCATATATATGCTGTGGTTTAACTCCAACTGCAACTAAGCCTCACAGAGCAGTTTGCTCACTCACCCCTAGTGAGATGGAGGAGAGACGGAAGAGTCAAAGTCACAGAACTCATCGGTTGAGACAAAGACAGTTTTATAGAGAAAGCAAAGAAAAACAAGGAATTCATTCAATACTTCCCTTCAGCAGGCAGCTGTTCAGCCATCTCCAAGAAAGCAGGACTCCATCACATGTAACGGTGACTTGGGAAGACAAACACTGAACAACTGCCCATTCCTCCTTCCCCTAGATTTTATTGATCAGCACGATGTCATATGCCATGGAATATCCCTTTGGTGAGCGGAGGTCAGCTTTTTTGACTGTGTCCCCTCCCAGTTTCTGGTGCACCTCCAGCCTCCTGGCTGGTGGGATGGTATGAGAAGCAGCAAAGGCCTTGATGCTGTGCAAGCACTGCTCACTAGTGACTAAAATATCCCTGTGTTATCAATATTGTTTTCATCACAAATCCAAAACATGGTCCTATACAAGCTACTATGAAAAATATCCCAGTCCAAACCAGCACTTCCTTCACTCCTTATTCCATACCATTTATTTCATACTCAGTTCCCACACAGTCCAATAAATCCTCATTAACCACTATGCTCTTCCCACTCTTTGACATAATATGCAGATATCTTTCCCTTAGTCCACAGATTATTCCTGTTAAATGTCTGTAAAAAGTCAACTGCATTCAGTCCATGACTTTGGACTCTATTTGTAAGGACGTGATGATCTCAGAGGTCTTTTCCAGCCTCAACAATTCCATGATTCTGTGATTCCGTCTGTTGCATGAAGTAACCGGCACCAAAGCCGGCTCAGGCCAGGTCACTGCGCTTACGCTGCATCTTGTAAATCATGTTCTCCATTGGTTCATGTGGTTCTCACTGTAGTAATTCCTATAACATGTAGTTGAAATCATGGGTTACAACAATTTAAAGGTATTTCCATAACAGTTACAACAATTTAAAGGTATTTCCATAACAATCTCCACCCCTTTTTTCTTTGGGTCAGGTTGCATGGTGCAGCTTTGCAGTGAACTCTACCCCTTGCTCCTAGTCTGTCTAGCAACAGGAGGTTCCTGCTATGTTGTGGGCTTATCCATTGCCACAGGCTTTGAGGTGCTCCTGAGCTTATCCACTGTCACAGATCCTTCCAGGTGTCTTGCTCCCATGTGGACTCATCCACAGGTCACACTAGAGTTCCAGCCTATCCAGTACAGCAGCACAGAAGCAGTAGCAATGCCCTGGACATCTGCCAGCCCAGACACATCACTGTTGCTGCTATCAAAATGGTCCCATACACAGAAGAGTGAGATGATCAGCAGTAGAGCAGTAAAGAAAACAGTGAAAGTAAAAGGCAGCCACTGATAATCTCTAGTATACCCTAAAGCAAGCAAGACACATGGCAAGCACAGGAGACTGTCTGCTAATGACTAAACAGCAATAAAGGCTACAAAGGCTACTACATTCCAATCAGATTTATTGTGAACCCTATGCCGGGTGCCAAAAAGGACTGTCATGGTTTAAACTCAGGTGCAAACAAGCCTCACAGAGCAGTTCGATCACTCCCCTCGGGTGAGATGGGGGAGAGAATCAGAAGAGTCAAAGTCAGGAAACTTGTGGGTTGAGACAAAGACAGTTTTATAGTGGAAGAAAAAGCTGTGTGCACAAGCAAAACAAAACAAGGAATTCCCTCACCACTTCCCATGGGCGGGCAGGTGTGCAACCATCTCCAGGAAAGCAGGGCTCCGTCATGCGTAACAGTGACCTGGAAAGACAAACACCAATACCTTGAACATCCACCCTATCCCTCTTCTCCCCCAGCTTTATACGCTGAGCATGAAGTCATATGGTACACAGTATCTCCTTGATCAGTTGGGGTCAGCTTTTTTGGCTGTATCCCCTCCCAGCTTCTGGTGCACTTGCAGCATCCTGGCTGGTGGGGTGGTGTGAGGAGCAGCAAAGGCCTTGGCACTGTTTTAGCACTGCTCAGTAGTGACTAAAACATCCCTGTGTTATCAATAAAACCAAAACACAGCCCTGCACTCGCTACTAGGAACATTATACATTATCCTATCCAAAACCAACACCGTACTTTAAATAAAGTGTTTCTCAAGCATCCTTTCAATAACTTGAGTTTATGACTTACAAATCCTGTATTACAGAAAAAGCATCTCAATATTTTGAAGCTCGTTTATCTTTTCGTGCCTCAGCTCTCTCAGACATAAAACAGAGAAAGCAATATCTGTCTCATAAGGTGTGCCATAATCCACTAGCATTGTGGATAGTCATATTTGGAGAATTTCTGGTGTATATGATAAAGATCAATACTTGGCTTTCCTAAAAATGTTACATAAAACTATAAAGATAAAATACATAATATAACCACTATAGGCCTCAGTGCAGTTTCATAATACTCAGTTCAAAATATATGGGCAGATGGACAGATATGCCATTTCTCAATAGAATCACTGACCTTAACTCTTACAAGGGTGTTTCCTTGAAATAGTCTTTGTGTCATGCATTGGTCAGCTTTTATTATACAGGCTACGTTCTTCTTTACTCAGTTTTATGCCCTTCACACCTATTTCTGGACAATTTTTCTTCCAACTCTCCCTGATGCTGAGTCAGCATGCAAGCCATGTTGCGTGTCTCTTAATTAGTTTGATGGTTTCCTGTAACATGCACTTTTGTGTTTGTGGAGAAACAAGTTTATTAAGTAATTATGCGTGCTTAATATCAGAAACTTCCAAAGACAGCCGCGAATCCTAATGTTTTGTGGTTGTTTCTGGACACCAATATGTTAGATCTGTTGGGCTCCCCAATTCAAGAGAGACAGGAATCTACTGGAGAGAGGCCAATGGAGAGCTACGAGGATGATTAAGGGACTTGAACATCTCTCCTGTGAAGAAAGACTGAGAGAACTGGGGCTGTTTAGCCTTGAAAGGAGATGGCTGAGCTGGGACCTTATTAACATATACAAATCCCTGAGAGGTGGGTGTCAAGGGGAAGGAGACAATCTCTTCTCAGTGGTGCCCAGTAATAGAACAAGGAATAATGGGTTGAAGTTAGAACATAGGAAGTTCCACCTCAACATGAGGAGAAATTTCTTTACTGGAAGGTTAACAGAGCCCTGGCACAGGCTGCCCAGAGAGGTTGTGGAGTCTCCTTCTCTGGACACTTTCAAAACCCACCTGGACACATTCCCGTGTGGCTGCCCTAAGGGATCCTGCTCTGGCAGGGGGTTGGACTAAATGATCTCTAGAAGTCCCTTCCAACTCCTAACATTCTATGATTCTATGATTCTCTCTCAAGTGAGTGGCCAGACAGACCCACATAAGACAAGATGATATATTATGGCAGTGGAAGAGGAAAGACTGTGAATCAGTTGGTCAGTCTATACTCTGCATTGTCCTTTGCATGTCACTGCGAATACAACCCCGTAGTGCTTAGGCCACGAGATAAGCTAAAATGAAGTGCAATTTCTGACTCAGCTCCAGAATGTCAGTACCCATGGCACATACCTTAAGGGATAAGTGGCTTTATGCTTCATGCATTGCGAGACTCTACCTGCACAGTCAGGCTGCAGGGTCTTTCTGGGAGGGCCCCTCAGCTGACCTATCTGTTCAGCATCAGTTATGTGATATTGCCACCAAGACAGATAGGCTGTATGTTGCATGGGTGTGGGCAAAGCTTGTCTCAAACTGGCATCTGAATGGAGGTCAGTTTGGCCTTGACTATGGCCTACAAGTGGAATAAAGCCGGAGAGACCTGTTTGTGAGGTCAGATTACAGGATCTCTTATCTCTATGTGTAATAGTAACCATTTTGTTCCAGTCTAATACCACTGACTGTGTCAGAGGCTGTTTCCTAGAAATATAAATGTAGGTAAGACTTTAAAAAAGGCAGTAGCAAACCTGAAGCAGCCAGGGACAATATCTGTAGAAACATCACAAAGACTGCAACCTAACAATTGCTTGGGAAAGGAAACATCCTGTGTGGTTAAAAATAAGAACCATAACATGAAATTTCACTTAATGTGAATGAATTATACACTGGTCCAGAAGTAGAGCTCAGTATTCCATGTACTCTGAGTTAAACCGATCCTGTTCAGTCCAGTCTTCTAAAGGAGGTAAACGAGACAGGGGAAAATGTTGATTTGTCTCCTTTTACATTCGCCAAAATTACTTTAGTCTCTACACCTTTAGATTGTATCATTTCCTAATAATGAAATGGTTAAGGACGCTATCTAACCCAGCCAGCACAGACAACAACCATGAACATTTCACTGTTAATTAGAAATGAATGACAAATGTTTGGTAGGAATGGTGGCAGTGGTGATGCTGACAATAGGAGAAGGACTCCTCTGGACTTTGTTGAAAGTAAACGGAGGCAGGGAAAGGTCTGGGTGCAAACAGCTGGAAAGGGCATACTCAAGTCAGCTGGGTAATGGCTATGGGTTGGAAATGACATCTGGAGAGTAATTTCTCGCTCTGAAACAGACCCAAATCTAAAGTGTGCTAAGATGAAAGGTACGGGGCTGTCACATTTGAAATAAAAAATTCCTGGAAACTTGATTTGACTATTTATTTTATTGCTGAAGACTTATTTAAAGTGGCAGAGCAAGCTTAACGTGCAGGCACCAAAGGTACTTCAGTAAAGGCACAGAGAGTGGTTGGGGTGATGTCTGGATACTGTCTGCAAACCTAGAAAAATCTAAGGCTGCTTCTACTCTAGCATCAGGTCAGTGACTTGTGAGTTGAAGGTGACTACAAGAGACTTTAGTCACCAACTGAATTTCAGGCAGCAAGATCCCCAGGATCTCTCCCATCCCTCACTGAATACGTTTATTAGGTCTCAGCCTGAACTTTAAAAATTTGTATCTGTGCTGGCACAACCGTTGCTTAATAGTCACTGATTTATCCTTTGTTGTCTATTACTCCCATTAGGTAAGATTTATAAATAGCTCTTGCTGAACTTCTATATTTTTCTTCTCCTACATCATCCTTGTCCATCAAAGCACCCAACACACCCATATTATTTTTATGTAATTAAGTTTTCCAATTTAATTTCAGTGACCTCCCTCAGATTGGCCCTTACCCATGGGCAAAGTGATTATAAGGCAGAGAGCGCTACCTCAGCATAATGTTATTTAGATGTGGTCACTAACCAAACCCCCAGCTACCCACCAAAGCTCAACTCAGCATCCAAATTCACTTCTTAAGCTTAGGAAGAGTAATCATGAAACGATTTGAATGTAGCCATCCAAATCTACTAGCACCCAGGTCTGGGGTGAATTCATTAAAACTCTGACCCTGAGAATATTTAATTTTTCCCTTATAAAGTACTACTGGAACTACTATGAAACTCTTCTTAGACTCTCAGCTGTGTGATTTCCCATATTTTTGCCACCTCTGTCAGGTTAGACATGAATTGCAGCTCTTCATTTGGTGGACACTGCTCAATCCCTGATACTGCTCTCTTCACGCAACCAGTTTAGGGATGATTGTGATCACGGCAGCCTGTGTTTCCTTGAGTTTTCTTTCAGCATTCCTACTCTTCCTGTGGACAGGAATATCTAGTCTTGAATCTCGTATCAGATTTATTCGAAACAGTGCATACCCCTGAGGTAATGGTACACTCTTACTGTGGTGTGTTGGCTGCTGTCTCTCTTTCTTACAGACCCTGATATCATAGCTATTTTGAAGCAGTATCACTTCTTGGGTTTTACATTTTGTCCCTCGTTAACAGAGATTAACATTTTATTTTATTTTTTTGCCCCCTCCCAAAGGGTGGCTGTCCTGGCATGACGTTCTCAACATTTTTTCTCCGTAAATAATCTTGCCAGATAAATATTTCCCCCAGCCTGCGTGCTGATTCACAATGGTTCTTTTTTAGCACATTTCCCCCAGAGGAGCACAACGAACTTTATTAATGTTCTTACGCACATTTAGTTTGTATTCAGATAGTATTTCCGTACAGTCACTACTGCAAGAGAATATTCATTTAGTGTGGGGTGGCAGTACAGAGGCAGAAGGATGTTGTTCAGAGCCTGCATCCCTGTAACTGTAGTCAGTCAGCCTTATGTTTCTAGAGCTTTCAGCAGCAAACTAGGTCAGTGGGGCCCTCTACATCAAAGCTTCTCCTTAGACACTGTAAATCGCATGCTTTTATACCATTCCTACTGTACACTGTGTTCTTCTGTAATTATAAATGTATGTTTCCCATCACCACAAAGACTTCATATTGCTCAAAGGAAATCTCTCTTCAAAGGCTTGAAACTGTTGAAGGGCAGGCCCCCTTCTGAGAGCTACCATTGCTTCGGGTGATTCCTTCTTTAACTCATCCACAGTAGAACCACCAGCCAATTCAACTGGCCTGCATCACACCGTGTCTGAACTGGCCTCCGGGTTGCATTTCAGCTTTGGAAAATGGCATTGCTGAATTTAAAAATGCAGACTTAAAAGAAAAAAAAATGAAAGAAAGAAAGAAAAAAGAAGAGAAAGCAATGAACTGCAGTACTTGCACCCAGCTTGTCCCAAAAACGTGAAGCTTGAGCTACTTACTATTCATAACTCAAACTTACGATAAGAGAACACTCAATGTATTCATTTGCCAGTTGGGCCTTAAAGAAAGTGAGAATTAAGTTGATGTATTAGTGAGGGAAAAAAGCAAACTTAGAAAAAGGTGGCAAGGTATATATAGAGAAAAATATTGTTATAAATTCATCCTATGAAAATATGTTTATGTCTGTATATACATATACGTATACATATACATATACATACACATACACGTACACATACACATAGGGTATCATGATCTATATACGTGTAAAGTAAAAGCTAAAGTAAAAACTCTGAAAACATTTCCTTTTATGATAGCACTCAATACCATGAGTAATTCCACTGAAGCTAGTGTTTTCTTCTGAGCAATGACTTACTTATGACAGCAAAGACTAATAAATATTTGCAGGATTGAGACTTAAAATTAAGGTGTATTTAATGCTAACACTTTAAACTCATACTTGAAAAGCAGTCATGAATGAAGATAATTAAGCATATAGCAGTAGCCACACACTATATTAGTTTTATAACTAATTATATATGAAAATGAGGAGTTATCTGCCTCACATTCTTTGCAAAATTGGGCCTGTGGATTGCTAGGGTCACACAGGAATGTTATGACACATCAATAACCCAGTTTTTCATGTTCTGTTTCAGCATCTTAACCCTGAGTAGGCCTGCTTCTCAGTTACCTTCCTTTTTGCCTACACCATGGCTCCCCTCAGCTAGACTCTCTCTAGTGTACACTCTATCCCCATTTTAAACACAAAATATACATTAATATTTTGTTCCCTATTGCAATTGTTTCTTAGATTGCACTACAGCTGGAATCCTGAGATTCCTTGGTATGATTCAGCTGATGTCAAAAGATCTCCAGACATCGACGACTTGTCTATATTGGAATATCTGACAAATGTGATTAGATGTGGGTAATCATATTATCATTATGATATCAAGGCCATTCCTAGAGATGAAATCTGCATTCCAAGAAAGATACACAAGTTAAAAAAAAATTATTATTCCAGAAAAATAATATCCTCACCGGGAATTATATGGTACAACAGTAGTTTTTAAATTAATTTAAAAATTGAAAGCAAATAAGCCTTCCTGACCTTTGGGCCAGAGTTTGGATTTATATACTTTGTAGGGGTGGAAGAATGACTTGTGAACTCGCTCTGCAGGAGCTGAAAGCATCTACCTAATGGGAGCTACCGTGTGTCACAGCTTATCGAGGTGGCATCCTTCTCTTTACAACCTTGTAAAAAACCAGCTGTTTAAACGTAAGCTGCTATAGACTGCTACTTATGGGAACAGAAGTAACTGGTTGCATATTGCCAATTGCTTTTCCACAGAAGGAGAACATCAAGGTCTGTCTTTGCGCAGTTAGTCAAAAGGGAAAAATACCAATATAATTTTTTTATTCTTCGCTTCAGACAGTTTGATAATTGCAACATTCTTTTTTTCCAGGCTTGGTTTATTCTGATTGTGCAAGTGCCAAGCTTCTAGCAAGAACTACCTCTTCCGTGGTGTCTATAGGTGACCAAGGCTCCCAGTCTCAGTGGGAAGCCATCTTTATTAATTGAATTCTGGGAGTTCATGTCAGAAACCAAGAGTCAGAGTGTAAAGTGCTGTTTAACTGCAGTCAAAGTCCCTTTCCTGAAGATTTCTGACCTAAACTTGAAGAGTCTGGCTGTATCTCATACATACACCTAATAACAGCAAAAAAAAAATAAAAATCTGCTTATACAGGATTTGTTTTAGAAGCTCCAGAAAGACATTTCTACACTTACTGTATAGAAATATTATGAGAATGGGAATTTTCCGTGACCTCTTGGTTAAACTGCAACAAAAAAGGGCAACAGAGGGTCATAGTTTCAAAGTTTTCAACACTTTTTAAATCATCAAGGGTATTATAAAGCCTCTGTATCATATAATGGATTTAGAAAACACATACATCCACCTTGAGTGTATTTCTGCATACAGTTTACACAATTTCAGATACAGTTTTTGTGGAAGACTATTGTTAACCCACTCCTGGGAACTCAGAACAAAATTTAAAAAGTGAAAACAGCATGAGAAGCATGAATGGAAACGTCTTCTCTGCTTTCTGCTTCTGTTTTTCTTTTGATTCAATAAGAAACGAACAAACCCCTACTACAGAAATTCAGGACAACTCTTTGAGCTTTGAGACATTAGTTTTATGTCTTTTTGTTTCTCTATTTTTTACCTTACTCTATTTCCAGATGATATTAAATAAAATTCAGGGTAATGGTCCTGGTATTTTTGAGAATGTTTACTTTATTTCAAAAACTGAGCATGTCTAGGACCAAAAACATTGCGTTTTTGTGGGAAGTAAGATGTTTTGTATCTTATGATGTTAGGATTAAAAAGTACAAGACTCAATTGTATAGAGCCTCCAATTATACTTCTGCTCAGCAGAATCCTTGCAAGAAGATATATGCAAAACTAGAAGAGGAATTTCATCTTTAACTCATTAGTTTTCCATGGAGAAACCACATGGCTGGACATTAAAGAACAACTCTATCATTCAGTACAGGCTGTGCTTTCATTTTTTTTCTGAACTAGAGCAGACAGCAAACTTTATTCTATGTGTGTTCTGATTTTAATAACATAATAAGAAGAACTTAAAATTAAAATTAATTTAAGTCAATAGGAAAAAAAATGAGAGGCCCCAATCAGGCTCCAAATATTGTATTTTCTGGTTTTTAACTTTTCTCACAGGCATATTTTCTCTAGGCTGCCATGAATAGTGTTACTATGCTTTCTTCACTGTAATTGATACTTGTAAGGGGAGGAATGGCAGGAAGATATAAAACTTTTAATTACAAGTTATTTGGGCGTTTACTATTCTCTTCTATATCAAAATGTTGTCACAAAACCTCTTTCCTGTAAAATCCCAACTCTGTATGACCAGTGAAGCGTCAAGATAGCAAATAAACAGTGTGTGAATATAAGTAAGTGTTTCAAGTTTGATAATCTGATTTCTGTTTATGTCCCCAATGCCCTTAGTGATTGCAGAAAAGACTGATATTCCAGAATACTGTGACCTATATACTTTGTATTTTTCTCCCACCTGATATATATTCTTGCATTTGAACATGACCTGTTGTCCTTTTGTGTAACAGAACTTGTTTGTTGGGGTTTTTCAACATAAAAAACTTTGTTCTCCTCAAGGTGCTCTTACTCAAGATCCCATCTACAGTTATACTTGAGCTACTGTCATTACTGGGTTGCAATACAATAGTACCCTAAAGCATCTCCCATATGTTTAATAGTACCTGTCTGGCATGTAATTTCATGAAACCTGTGCTAGCTATATTAGTCATTACAGCATGCTATCGTTCTGATGGTAAAGTATGGGGCTGGGGCAATACTGCTAAACCCACATCATGAGGACAGACTTCTCAAACAGTATGTCAGAGTTTTGCTGCATAAGAAGATATATTTCAGTAGTAGGTAAAACTTCTTCTGAAAGCTTTTGAGGTGGACAGTCATGTGCTTTTAAGCACATTCAGAATTTTACACTTCTATATATTCAAATATTTATTTATTTTTAAAAAAATGCATAAGAAAATCAGTTTAGTGGATCATCTGTAGAAAAATACATTTGCCTTGGACTTTGGAAAGCTCCTCTTGACTGCTGTTTTTCTCTGGACTTATAAGTCCTTGAGCATGCTGGGGGAAGTTCAGAAAGAGACCTCCTCCAGCTCCTCATCAGACAGAATTCCTCTAGAAAGAAAGCATCTGTCATCTAAGCAGTGAAATGCTGCTCACTTGAAACTCCATATTTGTTCCCCAACGAGATAAATAAGCCTGGGAGACAGAGGGCAGGAAGGCTAAGCCTGTATATGTAAACTGCGAGCCATGAACAGCTTCCACTGCGGGAACACTCTCCTGATGTGTTTGTTTGTTTTGTTTTATTTATTCTTCTGCTTTCATTTTAAATCAGATTCACTTCCTAAAATGCCAACAAACTCAGCCTAATGCTCATGCCAACAGAATGAATCCGTGCCAAGAACATATGAAAGGACACTAGACCATATACTTGTATCCAGTCGACAGATGTACAGGGAGGGAGCTGAAAATCCAACTCAGAGAACGGCACATTCATGAACAAAAGTGCTGATTGATTAGGCAACGGTCAGAAAAGCCAAGTAGCCTGCATGCGGGTTCAACTATTATCACCATGTCTCGCCCAGAAACACTAACCAAAGGTGCTAGTCCTGGCAGGTCTATTGGAGTTATGATCTAAATAAGCATCTTGTGTGCTGTAGTAAAACACAGTTTTCCATTGCCACAAAAAAAAAAAACCCAACACTTAAATCTTTCTTTAAATTAAACTCTTGTCAAATATGTAGAGTTAGGATGTTGCAGCAATGGTGCAATCAACAGTCTTTCTGGCCTTGTTAACTCGAGCACAAGACCACGGATCTGACAGCAGTCATTCAGCTTGGGAAACCATGAGAAAACCCTACATCTATCTGCATCTTCCATCAGTATATAGGCAGCCAGATATAATATTCCTCCTGTATGTGCACCAGTGAATAAGGAATAACTGAACCATGGAGGTTAAGGAAACTGTTAACCCTCAGCACTTTTCTGTGACATTCATAAATCCTTTGGGGATGTTGTGACAAATTACCAATATACCAGTAACCTCCTCAAATCCAAGATTTATTGAAACATGGGGGGAAATTACACAATGCTAAAGAAATGGTTTATGCTTTTCAAACATCAGAGAAAGTGTTAAAAAGTAAAAAATGAAAAAGAGGAATGGTTTACATGAAGAGCTCTTGAAAACAGCTCTTTCTGCCCATACTACCTACCTAGGTATTTTCCCTTCTTGAGTTCCCAGGGTGTTTTGCAAGTCCTCTCCTTTGAGTCAGCAAGCTTGCCCTGGCATGCCAGCCCTGGCTGGCCGCGCACCTCTGGGCAATCGAAGTCAAAAACATATCACGTTGAGGGTTTTTTTTAACATCTGTATGAAGAGCTGTGCCCTATTAAAAGGGAAACCAGTGTAACTAATGCCTCCTAATTACATCTCAGAGCCTTCTTTAACCTTCTGAACCAGTCAAAGCCCCAGCACTATCCATCTCATTAGAGAAAGCTCAGATATCAGTTGTTCATTTGGAGGATTCTCCGTGAGAACCCATTCAAACCTCTATCTTTCCTGCTAAGCATAGTTATAACCTTTGCATCAGCCTCATAAAATGTGATTTGTTGATTCATCTCTGCATGAAACACAAATTATTGACAAACACAGACTTCCATCAGAATCCCAAAAGCCATTTTTTTCACATTTAAAATATATTTCTGAATCATGTCGCATTGACTATGAAATAATTAAGGCAGAGTGTGTGTACACATATATGTGCAACTCTGTTATGGATATCTGTCCTGTTACCAGTCAGACTAAATTAGTTTTAATTCTCTGACTATTTATTTACCTCCTACTTAGTACCAAAATGGAAGTATGCCATTTCAGACCTCCTACCTCTGCCAGTTCACTGACAATATTAAGGATCCAAGATCAAGTATTAAAAAAGTCAGGAAATTCCAGCAATGTTAACTCAAACCTCATCTATATCCTGTGTATTTTTTGGCGCACATTAATAACAAAGAATAATACAGTGGGGCTATTAAACTGGACATTCCCCACCTGCAGTAGTAAAATTTACCAAACTATTTAAGGTATTTCCCATTCCAAGTAAAAGGAGCACTACAAGCAGAGTCATAAAGGTGATTACATTGGAGGAGAATGTCAATAGCCTAGTGATGCCAGCTGCAAGATTTACCTTTAATGGGGAAACAAGAGTTAGGTGCAGTGTCATGGATTGTGCTTCATTCAGCTTGAAATTTAGAAAAGCCTTCCTTAAAAACAACAAATGCAATCAAAAAAAAAGAAAGAAAGCGTGAAAACAGTGGTTCTGAGTTTTGAAAACCTTTGCTGTGTTTGTTACAGTTCAATATCTGAATTAGAAGGAGATAGACTTAATTGATATGCAGAGATAATTCACTCTATTCAGATGTACCTGGACACAATGAAACATAAGGATATATTTGACGGAGTGGTCCAGCATGCATTCTTCAAATATATGTTTCTTAGTTTTGTTTTCCAGGCCAATGAGCTACTATCATTTGGATCTCTTCCAGTATCTGGTTGCTACTATACACTATTTTTGTTCTAGCTCCACCCAGAAAGTCAAAACCGTTTCCTTGCAACAGCCAACAGCAATAGACCACAGTTCTGTTCAGTGCAGACAGCAAGTTTGGAAAGGTCTTATATGTGTGTTTATGTGAAAAGGAGGCAGTGGTAACTCTGTAGCATTATCACCTATCAAATTCTCTCTAGAGCTGGAGTAAATATTTTCTTTATCTCTCTTAATTTTCACTTCTTAAAGTTACATTTTGAAATGCAGCTAAGAACAACTCTGTATCTGAAACCAATACTAAGACATGGTTGTCCAATTTCATCCAGAAACCTAAAACTGCTGTGACACTGATAACAGTAATTAAGTAATTTGCTGCAAATTAATTTCATGGTTTAGCAGTGCTTATGAGCAAAATTTTGACATGCTGCTTAAAACAAAATACAATACTGCAAGAGGAAAAAGAAAATTAGGACAAGGGAACAAGGAGAATGGAAAGCAACAAAAAAGGAGACTCCTGAAAACAACAACAAAAAAATCAGTAGTACAGCAGCAATGGTCACAAGGCAGATTAAAAAATAATCTTTAGTCTTCCCTGGCTGTGGGGAGAAGCTGGATAAGGCAGCATCCTCTCTGCTGGGTTTTGTGAATCCCCTACTGATGTCCATTTTAAGACCTTTTAAACACCTTCAAGGGAACTTCTGCACCTTGCTAAGAACTGAGTACACCAATGGGTGGCTGAGCACTTAAAGGTGAATCCGAGCATTGCAGCCATCAAGTCTTATGCTGTTTCTAGCCTCTGGACACAGTCAATTGTAGGAATACTAAAACTATTAACAGTAGTTAACAGCATAGATGAAGAAACAGCTTGATTTCGTTGATGTGGTCATTTGTCTGCTGTATTCTGTCTTAGCCAATAGGCACATCATTAACCTGTACTCGTTTTAGTGTGGGTTTGGTTTTAGCTCCAGTCTTTTCACTGGTTCATCTGTCTTATTAGTTGCAACTACAAAAGTGAAACCATAATATGCTAATTTGCTGATGAAACAAATAGTTAATGTAAAATTAAAATATATTGGAACAGAGGGATAATTTGATGAATAAATAGGATACCTAGAGAATATATTAGATATTCCTGCAAATTTTCTACCTAAAGCATTTCTTTCTGTCAGAGTTACTTTCCCCAGAATATGCCTACACATCAAGAAAATATAAAAGAAGTTTGCTGTGATCACTCAGAATTTGTTAAAATACAGTTTATTTCTAAAGGCAGTCAGCAGTGCCTGAAAAGGCATAGCTAAGATGCCATCTGGGGTCATGCTGACCAGTCTTAGCACTATAGATACTAAGAGAAAACCGTGATTCAGCAGCTCTTGTGAAAGCAGGTCTTAAGCCTTGCATCATCAGAGTCTTCTGCTCTTCAATACGTCTCTGGGGCTGGGGAAGGCTTTGCTCCAACTCCCCCTGGCATGGCTGTGTCTGTAGGTTCCCACAGTGAGGGCAACTTCACTGCAGCTTCCCATCGGTGTTCTCATTGGGGTCCTGAGTCATGCCCACTGCTATGTCACTGTTGTACCTCTGCCACCTCTCCAAAGAGCATCTGAGGTCCCTCTGACCTCTCCCTTTCAGTTGGCATTGAAAGCCTGACCTCTGTGCACTGTAATCATCTGATGACTCCACCTTGGTGACCTACCTTTCACTGCCCTTCAGCATCCACACTGGTCCTGCTGCATCAGCTTAATTAGTAGAGCTTGTACTCATGAAACTGGGTGAGAGAGGTGCTGAAAGCTCAGCAGAGGTGACAGCCATGGCCTACAGTCATGTTAGCCTGCACATCAGTAGACTCAAGTTCACCTATTTTCTGTATCACAAGGACACTCATGCTGATTATCAATACTTGGTATGTCTCAAACAGTCTCCCATATACTGGGAACATGGCCAAGCTGCTAATGGCTGCCATCGTCAACTTCTGGTCTGTTTTTTCTTCTTTCTATCACTAGTCTTCCATCTCTCTCACTCAGTCACAAACCTCCTTCTTCTCCAGATAAGGAATGACCAACAGTGGACTATGAGTTTCAGGATATCCATAATCATCTTTATCTTGTGTAGGGGTGGCACTGGCTCAGAAAAGGAGCATTGTTGTTTCCATATTTCCTCACCCTACTCTCCGTCCCATGCTCCAAACAATGGTCAGTATCTCATAGGAAATGCTTATTCCACATTCATGGTACAGAGGTTCAGTGTTGTGAACTCGCTGTCGGTGTGGAGACACGCATGGTTACACTTATATGTTGGTGCTGAGCTCCATGCTAGTTGTCATAGTTGTTCTGGTAATTACATTGGTAATGCAGTGCTAATAGGTCAACTGAGGCTACTGTTGCCACAGAGCTCATGCAAGGCCATTTGCTGGCTGGTCAATCCAATGTGTTTGCTACTGGTGATGTCTCAGAAAGGCTGACATTATTCAGAAGCAAGGGTTAGCCCACCTAGGCCAAGGCCACTGGTGGAACACACATTTTAATTTTTGGTCCCAATATCTACAGTATCTCACAAATGTGTCATCTAGAAATGACTTGTCTTTTAAAGAGAGGCATGTTCCAAGTTCAGTTGGTGGTTTCCTGCACTAGAGGCAGAACACTTGTAATCTATTAGTATTACTATTACTATTACTATTACTGTTAGTATTTATTAGTAGTATTAGTATGGACTTTTCTGGAGAATACCGAGTCGTAAGATCAGACTCTCAATGTGAAACCAAAAATTAATTTGCTTTTAGACAAAAATCAATAATATTTGAGAATTATAGGACAAATAAAATTTATTGTCCTCAAAGAAGAGGGCCAGCTGGCATAAAGTAAAGCTAGAAAGCCACTCCATATCTAATAATACTCAAAGCACAGTGTGCCATGTTGCAAGATTAGAAGAACAACAAGAAATAATCCAAATGAAGATTTGCATACAAACTGTGCCTCCTTCTGGGGCAAATTGTACTAGTCAGATCCCTAAGTTGGAAGTTATTTCCATAAAGGTCACCCTTGACAAGCTCAACAGCCTTTTAACACCACATAGGAAAACTGTATAAACTGTAATAAACAAATCAGTAAAATGTAATAAGCTGATCAAGACATTAACTTTTTACAGAGATCTTCGGTTGTACCAAACCAAGAGTTTGGGAGTGGGGTTTTTTTTGTCTTTGGTTTTGTTTTTTTTTTAAGTCTTTCTTTGCTGTTTTCTCCTGAACTCCTCATTTCTGTGCATACTGTCCGTTTGCACTTAGTTTCTGAATTAATGAAAACTTTACCATTAAGGATTATCTTGATAAGGAAAAAAAAAAAGAAAACATAGATCTACCTCTTCCCTCTTTTGTGCAAAATAAAAATTTGCTGGTTGTGTGGAACTGTTGTTAAGACTGGGGGATCCATATGAGGCAGCAGTTTGACACCTCTCTGTGGCATCCTATGCAGCATGAGCAGCAGCAGCTGAGCCTGCAGGACTGGAGAGCAGTGTGGGAATGTTGCACTGAGTTTCCAACCTTATAAAATAATTCCAAGTTCCACCATGTTTCCAAAACGGAAACACCCACACAACCGTCAGAAGGACTAATGCTTCTGAGTCACTTTTGACAGTCACTCTCCAGGAGATTAGGCATTTTAGAGTACAGTACCTACAGTTCATGCTCTAGACCCCATATTGTTCTGGCTTTTCTTTACACCAAAACCAAGATCTTCTCTAACTCTGTTTTCTTTTTTTCACTGCCAAACTTTTCATTTGTTCTTTGCATTTCTTTTCTGCCACAGATATCTCAGTGGAGGTATTTGTCATTTGTTGCACTCTTCAAAAAAATTTACCTGCATAAGGTTATTCCTCTGCTTTATTCTAAGCAGAGCATGTCAGTTCCAGGACACATCAGCCTTTCCCAGACCTCTACTATGTTACAGTTTATTCACTGATTCACTCTTTTCCACCTCCTTCCATTCAAATGTATCGGAGGCAGAGAGTATCCTTATGCTCAGTGTAAACCATATATACCGTTAGTCCCACCACCTGCCTCCGTAAAGAGGGAAAACAAAAATATAAACATTACAACACTTATTTCTTTTATCTTCCTCATGCACATCCTCCGCCAGCACTGGTTAAGTGATTATATGACACTGTTTATCTCCGTTCTGCCGCAGATAAAGGAGTGCCCCAGTTCCCAGCATTTGCCACAGAGCATTCCTGTTCCAGCTTCCACTGGCCCTCTGTCCTCTAATACCCACTCCTACTTCACGTGGAAAGGATTATTTTCAACAGCAATTTAGCATATTCTTCTCATTCTGTCTCTCTTTATCTCTGTCTCTCATTAGAGAACTGACGGCTGAATCATCTTCTACGCTGGGGATAAAAATAATTATGGAAGGGCTAGGAAGCTCCATGAGTTTCAACTTGCAGAGTTTCTGTTGGGTTTGCCCATCAAGGGGCGGGGGAGAGAGGACAGGGTGTGGTTATACCCGTAAGCTAAAAATACAAAAGGCAAACAGTGGTTCCAATAAGTGTAAACTACACATTGTACCCAGTGTTATTATTCTCTATTGGTTTACAACCTGCCTTTCATGAGGATATGATAGTGATGACTTCACTTCACCCATCACTATTACCGTGGGAATTGGTAACCATTTTACTGATGGCAAAGATAATTTGGGTCCAGGCAGAAAGGAGAAATGACTTATCCAGCCAAAAAGAATGGGGTTCCTACTACTTCAGGACAAGATTAAAGCCTGGAATAGGAATCAAATCTTTGTGGTCAGGGAGAATCTGGACACAGCCATGACTGAGAGGCAAAGAAGCAGACAGCGTGGCCTGGCAGGTGCCAACCAGCCTGCTGGCTTAGGCTGGGCTACAGACTTGGCAGCAACATCAAGGGCTCAGGAGTAGGAGGAAGACAAAAGTCCAAACCTGGGGTAAGAGCTCTCAGAAGGAGCCTGAGAATCTCTCTGCGGGTAGGAGAGGAGGCCAAGGTAGAGACATCGTCTTGGGGTGGAGACTGCCACAGCAGGAGATGTGTCCGTTCAGGGAATGTAATATTCTGCAGTTTCCAGGAAATAGGAAGGGTATTTTGATCTTGGGCAACTAGTCTTTGGGAATGTGTGTTTCATGATGCTAACCTGGTTGCTTGGTTCTTACAGATAGAGACAAGAAATATTCACCTGAGTTTGGTTTCGTTTTGCAAACTTGATACTCTAGGAAACAGAAAATATCAGATAGCATTGAACTGATCAAAACTTTTAAAAAGTCAAACTCTCAAAATACATTTTTAGAAACTACTATATTGTATAATTTGTTAGAATTTGTCATTATCAGCTTTCAGTCCCGTATTTCCACTGCACTGAGTTTTTCTAAAACTTGATATTTTATGGATCTAAAAAAGTAGCACAGAAGGCAACAAAAGTATTATGTTGTTTTACATGTTGTGCGCAGGAAGATCTTCCTTCTGTAGGGAACCTTATAATTAGACTGAACAAATAGTCTCATTGTGACAGACCTAAACGACTTTTTAAAATATTAATTTCTGCCCCTTCAATTAGCCCAGACTGTTGTCATCAAGATGATCCTTCGTACCTGGCCCTCCGACTATGTCATCTCCCTTTTTATAGTCTCTGAGTCACATAACTCAACCTCTTCTTAGTTTCATCTCGTGCTCATTTTTTCTTGTGATTGTTTTTAAGGTTGTAAGCCACACAGTCTCTGCCTGTGCTCTCTACTAATTTCTTTTCACACCTTCTCATTATAGATTTCCCTGCTCTGCTGATGGTTCCAGCTTTTATCTCCAAATCCCCTTCTCTTCTCACAAACGTTTCCGTCGTTTCTTCCACTCAAAACCTAGGCTGAAAGCCCTCACAACATAATTTTGTCAACCTTACCCCTTTTTCTACTTCAGGTTGCTACGGAATTCAAATTTCTACACATTCACATAGAAATAGCAATATTTTCACAATTAAAAAACTTTAGTAACTAGGGCGTACAGAACAGGGCATGAGTTTTTGACCCGTCCTACCTCTTTCCTGTCTTATGGTGCAGCCATATTAGATATTCAAGTCCTGTGTACAGACTGTAACAACTTCAGTGCAAATATGAAAAGCTGATTTTCCAGGCTGCCTTTAGATTGGTACAGGACAAAACAGCAGTAACAGTGCATTGTGTGCAGATATTTTATGTGAATCGATCATTTTAAATGTAACAATAATTTGTCATCAGTGATACTGACAGCAAAATCAATAGATAAATCAAAACCCTGCCCTACGATGTCCTTATGCTTTGGAAAATATGTTTGTTTGGGTTTTTAAAATTAACAAATGCAAATTAAAAAGAAAAACAGGAGTGATTGGAAATAGTCGTGTTTATAATAATCTGTCTATTCAGATGTACTAAGTGGGTCAAGTGTGTCTGTTTTACACGGGTTTTAAAAGCCACATGCTGTCAGAGGACAAAACAAATGAGTAAGTCCTCGGAGTCCTTTATAACATTGTTTGAAAATATAAGCCATCTGCAAAAAGAAGATGGAGAAAATCAGAAAGTAAAAAAGAAAGCAATTCAACATAAAGTTTTTTACGACAATGGGCTTCAGAGAGACTTAAGAGACTGATATACTAACAAAAATCAAAAAATAAAAAGCAAAAAAGAACGTAAACATGGTAATGCAGTAGGCTTCAAAGGCTCCTGGAGGTAGGATAAATGGTACAACATTTCAAATATCCCAATTTTGCCATTTTGTGTGCACGGTCAAACAGCTATGTTATCCATACAAGGAAGACTGCAAAAAATATTAGTTATTCTTTGCATAGTTTTTAAGTATATTCATAACTGGATTCTTTAAAGGTCTGAAAAAAATATTTTACTAAAAGTTATGGGTAAAATCCAGCCTCCGTGGAAGTCAGTGTTTATAAATTTAGGCAATATTTTTTCTGATTCATATCAAATTGTATAGCAGTCTATTAGTAATGGGAATTGTGTTGTATTTCTGATTTCTGAATGTTGTACATTTTGGTGCTTATAGTGTGTTATATGCAACAGAAGCTGTAGTTCAAGTGCTAATTCCAGTATATATATTACCTTTATATTCAAAACTGCAAAAAAAATTTTACACATACAGTGCCAGTATTTTTGCAAATTGTTGAAAGATAAAATGTATGTAGTACACGTCAGCTGATGGTTGTGGTTTGGTTAAAATGTTTAATAAAAGTGTTCTTTTTTTCCAAATAAAATGTGTTTCAGATTTTAGTTACATGAAGATAATAGATATGGCAAATGGCACCTCCTTTTAGCTTGCATTTGTATTTGTTCCAGAACTTTTTTAATAAAAAAGATATGTAGTCCTGATTTCTATTTTCTTTGTTGTTGTAAATGGGCACAATAAGAATTTTAGCTAGTTTTATAAATTTCTTGTAGAGCAGCCTTTCTTGATGAGCTTCTTAATCAACTCTTCTAAAGAAGCTATCATGGGAAATATAACTTCGTCTTTGGAAAAAAACAGAGAAATAGCTCATATCGTTGTAGTCATCACCATAAAAATGGTCAGAATACCAATCTTATGACTGAACTTTTCCTAAATAAAATAAAATAAATTAAATAAAATACAATAAAAAATAAATTTTAAGTAGAAGTTAAATATAAGAGGAAGAAAAATAGAACACTAGCAGTAATCTGGTATCACTAAAGATAATTACACCTTTAAGGTTCTTTTACATTATACTTTTTTTTGCATATACATTTGAAAAATGCAGTACATAACTTTATTTTCACTGAACATTGTAAAGCAAAAAGGATTAATCTCAAATATTGGACTGAGATCTGAACTGACCAGTCTAAGCTAATGTCTTAATCAGAACAGCAAGGCTCTGCTACAGATCTCACCAAAGAAAGGATTTCCCATAAAAGAACCAGACATAATAAAAGAAAATTACTTTAAATTACCCTGATCTTCCCTCTGACTCATTCTAAGATGCTTTCTAACAAGCCAGGACAAATCTGAAAGAAAACCTAAATAAATATTTGTTGTCAGATTTAATATCTGGTAGATACTATTTCTAAAGAAACCAAGTTATTTAGGTAGCAGAGATTCCAATTTAATTCTCTGAAGGAGACATGTTTAAGATAAGTGAATGTAAAGGTAATGGTGTGAAACAAAATTAAGCAAGAACAAATTAATAAGGAGAATTACAGGGTCACACTAAGAACTGGGCGTCGAAAACTTGGTGATTGTTAAGAGCAGTAATCCCATCGGCTAAGAAAGTATCTCATCTTCTGAAATAATGTCTCTTAAAATGTAATATCTTCCTTGCTGATGAACATTAAAACTTGTATACTGCCAGTTGCCCTTTAGATTTGCAGACAATTTACTGAATTTGTTTTAACCTAACACAGAGAATCAAAATTAAAATTCCTTAAAAAATGTAAGCTTTCAGACATCAGACCATTGAATATGAAAATCTAACCCTGTGGATACAAGTTAGTACTCCCTCGATGTAAATATCCTTCTTTTATACTGAAGTAAAACATGATACTAAAAGAAAATATCTAGTTCTTGGTTTTATTTAGTTTTTTTGATATATATTTTACAACAAGACTTCAGACTTTTGGTTTATTACTGACAAAAAACACGGAGACTAGACATCTGAGGAAAACAGCAATATTTTTTTTATAATGCAAGCATGTCAAATTTGGTAAAACATCCCAAAACACATAGTGTTTTCCCTTAAATATTTCAAAAGCAAATATCTCTTGATGTTAGCATTAATGAAATTAGCTTAACAGCTGAGACTAGCATATTATCCAGTCATTAGATTCTTTGTGTACCTGAGACAGTGAGAGAGACATGGGAACACATTTTGGGAAAAAAAAAATAATAAGGATTTAGGAATGAGACACAGAAGACGGCTAAAAGACTCTGTTAAAATCTCCACTTACAGTTCTCAGCCTTTCACCGAGCCTTCAAGGGAATCCTATTATACACACAGTTTAATTGGCTACAGAGATTGTTAGGCTATTGGGCCAGTACAGACTTACTATAAAAAACAGTGTACTTAAAGAGGTCAGCGCACCCAGTGATGTCTTGAGAGGAGATACTGACTCTGCATTTTTAAGAAGCCATTTATTTGTAGGACAGTTGATTAAAGCAACCAGGCATTGCGTGTCCCCTGCCCCTGGGAAGGATGGCAATAGATTTTTAATATGCATAATATTTACTGAGTTGTATGAATATTCAGAAGCCAAGGTGTTTAAATTCTGATTATCTTTGGTAACTACTTACCAGCCCCAGAGCTTCAAGGCTTGTCAGCATTTCGGAGTCACGGGGTTGGTAGAGCATAACACTAAATCTAAAGAAATCCTTCCGACTATCATTAGTTCATAACTGCAGGTTTTGAACTATTGAGTACTGATGGGTAGCCACCTGCAAACAGAATTCACTTATATATATATTTATGCACTGATTAAGATGTTTATTAATGATTAATGTACAACTCAGCACAAAATTCCTTTGGAATGCACCCGTTCTCCCTGGAATATGGAGAGAGGGCTGTGATGTGCGCTGGGACAGCAGCAGCAGGACAGCAGGAAGACAGCAGTTGTGCCATTCTCTTGTGCTCCTGCTGGAGCTCGTTTCTGCCTCAGCATAGTCGCCCCTTTAAGTCTCTGTTTTGTCTGTGCTCCTAAAATTAATTTTTTTGGCCCTGAGACTGGAGGCTACAATTAATTTCTCCACGACGTCCAGGAGAAGGCAAGCAAAGGCCAGGCCTCAGGCTGGGCTCCTGTTGCCATTGGGTGTAAAACTATTGCCCTTCTTGCCAGGATGGGAAGGTGTCCCTGCAGCACCCACCACGCACACAGATGGGAAAGGCAAGCGCCAATCCATTGCTGCAGTGGCTGCATCAGTTGGTAGAGGGTTGTCTAAGGAGTGTCCGTTGCGTGGACCTTCCACTGCCAGCCAGCCTGGTGGGAACAGGTGAGGTGACCCCGCTCTTTGGGTTGGGGGCAGCTGGGTGCTTCTGGACACCACTCATTGAAGGACTAGGGAAGCACGGTGAAAATGTGGCGATTAGGCTATTTAGGCACTGCAGGATTAAGGAGCAACTTGCAAGGAAATTGAAGGTTCTGCCTTTTGGACGTAGGCACAGCAGCAAGGGGTCGAAATGATTTTGTGGTTCTAGCCCTTGGGGCCTGTCTAAAGTTTCTGTTCTATTAATTATGCAGTTTTTTACAGGTATACAGAAGATGAGAGAGTTTGGCATTTTCTTGCCTGCCCTGCCAACATTTATTCTTTGACAAGACCAGCCTTGTGTAAACAGTCTGAGCCCAATGGTATTTGCTTAACATTTTAATTGGGAAATATTTTAAAGGGAGGGAGCTCGAGGTGTCCTTTGTTTTCTGCCTGGTGGTTTCCCATGTTTCTCATGAAAGGGAACAGACTCAGCTCTTTTGTCTTTTCTCTGTTTTCTTCTTGCACTAGCATATTAATAAGACATCAGAAGGCACTTAGCTATTTGTAACAATCTACCATATAGCCATCTTTGTGGTAAAGGCAGGCCTGCTGTCTCTTGCTCTAATCATGCCGTAACTGTGAAAGGCATTGCTAAAGCAGATTGTTATATTACCTACAAATCTGTCATTTTCTTAACAGCCAGGAATAATCGTCTACATTTATCTTTCCATTTTTGGGAAAACGGTGAGAAATTTGTGTTCCATCACAACAAAACCGAGTGCAATTTCAGCTTTCTTTTTTTTCTTTTTTTTCTTTTTTTTGTTAACATACGTGATTTCCATCTTGACGTTGCTGTTTAAACATTTGGAGGGGACATCATCAGGTGGAGTTGTTATCTTTCTGGATTGCTGTTGTTGTTAAGGCAGGCAGTGGTGCTGCTTGTTGAGAGCCACATTTTGACCAGGGTGCTTGGCTCCTCAGGGAGATGCTGGGCACGTTCAGAGCAGCAATCCCAACTGTCCAGCCCAGCCACTTCTGCTGGCTGGGTTCCCTTTGGGCACACCTTGTATTAAATGCCAGCTACAGACGGCAGAAACCGGGGCTTGAATCTCAGCTGTGTCTCCAGCACACGGCGAGCGGCTGGGCGGCAATGGTTGGAGAAGGCCCCTGTGGCACGGGCTTGGCAGCTGGCAGGCACAGCTCCTCCCCGCTGTCACGTTAATTCCCCCAGCACTGAGCAGGTGTTTTGTAGAAGGCTTGGTTGGGATTTCCTAAAAGCAGGCCTGAGAGAGTTACAAATGCCAGGATCGTTGCTTGGGTCTGCAGGAAAGGAGGTGTTTTCACTTTCTCACGCTCAGCCTTCTTGGAAGGGGCTGCAAAAGCTGTGGTTGAATTCTCCCTCCTCCCTAGACAACTCAACCTGGTACACGAGAGCAGCAAAGACAAGGCCTCCTGCTAATCGTATCATTACAAATGGATATTTTCTTTATCTTAAGCAGAACAATTATAGCCTATGGATATCTTTATTGCCTCTGATAAGAAAAATTATGTTTTCATGTACAGTATATTGCCAGTGTTTTATGATCTGTAGGGTTTTACAAAGCACTCAGAACTAAAACCTGTGGGAGGATGTAAATCAATGTAGTTACACAAAAATCAGCTGGGAATTTATCCCTCTATATCTTTATAGCTCAATCTCTCAGTATCTTTATAGCTGCATAAAGGGCAAACACACTGAAATAAGTACATATCTTTGACTTCCTAAAGTTAATTAGTAATTGTCAGAGAAATTCTCTGCAACCTAAAAATTCAGATAAGTTAAATAAGATTTTTAAAGCAAAAACTGTAAAATTACTCAAGATTTTTTCTCATTACTGAACAATTTTTCTCCTATTACTTTATCACACAAATTTTTCTTTAATAGCTTGAATCAGAACTGCCTGGAACAATTTTCAAGTTCAGAAAGAGTTTGGAAGATATGTGTTTTTTAAATTCTTGTCTTTTGATTTGTGGGGCAAAATTAGAACTAGCTCATTAGCAGTTTTGTTGCTCTGTGGAGGACATCAGAAGTGTGTTTTGCCCACCTAGCCAATGTGTTAAGAAATCGAGGACTTGCTAGAAACCTATGATGAAAATTTTTTATGAAAGAATCTTATGAATTTGAACCCAAAGCTCTTTGTCACAGTTCCAAATCCTGATTGTCCAGTGTCTTGCATTCTGAATCGTATGTTAAATTTTAGCTAACCATATACAAAAATACTGTACAAGGTATCCATGCCAGTGTAAACAGAGGACTATATTGTGCATCCTCATGTATTTTACTCTTACAAATGTTAATGAATGGATGTGAAGGTGATGCAAAGCAATGAAGAAACAGAACTCTTACTTTTGATAGTCAGCTTTCCGCAGCATGATTCTAACATGAAGTTTTGAAAACTCTCATACAGCCAGGCAGAAGAAAACCAGTTTCATAACTCAGCAACAGAAACTACATGAAGATCCTTTCAAAAGTTAAAGGATTTTAACTTAGCATGTGCTTAAATGTTGTGTTTAAAGCTAAATACATTCTTGAAGGCATCACCAAGTCCATAGTCAGGAAACAGTGAGATACAACCTCTCTTTTTATTTTAAATAATTTTATCTCATAGTTTCTTAATTATGGTTTCAATGAACTACTTGAAAAGCAGTTAAATTTTGAGAAATGTCTACTGGACATTTCTACTGAACACTACATGTTCACCCCTAAACCATATCACCCAACACCACATCTAAGTGACACTGAAACACATCCAGGGATGGCGAGTCAACCATCTCCCTAGGCAGTCTATTTCAGTGTCTGACCACTCTTGCTGTGAAGAATTTCTTCCTAATGTCCAGTCTAAACTTGCCTATGGAAACTCCCTCAAAAATTTTCCAACATGTTTAAATTGTAATTTTCTTTCCATTTAATATCAAAACCTTTCATTCTGCTGCACATCAAATACATGAAATATATGGATGTTCCTCTTTTCTATTTCACCATGATACTATTTTTTTTGCTATTACCTTCCCACAGATATGCTTCTTTTTTGTTGGACTTAATGTTGAGCTTCTACAGATCTTTCCTAATTTTCTAATTAAAAAGCAAAGGTCATATTAAACTGAGTCTTGTATATAATTTCTGGGAAACGTATTTTGAGCAAACCATGAGTTTATCCTCAAAGTGGAAAGATCCTCCTCACAGAGAACTCAATTGTGGTATTCCAGGTGCTTTGACATGTAAATGGAACACCACAGGCATTAAATAATTGGGTCAGATATCTCCAAGATCTTTATTTTACTGTCAAACACAATTTAGATCAGATAATTTCCAACATTAGAAGAACTTGCTCCTGCTCTCATTAAAATTAAGAGCAAAATGCCCAATTGGTAGCACTCCGGGCAGACCGAAACCTAAAGACATTATTTTGTATTCTATCGTCTGGTCTTCTCTCACACTTTTTTGAATGGGTAAAATGTTATTCCCAACATAATATTAAGTTCTGTCATCGATTCTTGAATTCATTACTATCTGATTTCTTTAATCTCCTATTTTCCTTCAGTGGCACATTTTGTTGCAGATCCTTCAAACTCTTAACATGAGCAATTGATCCTCTTAATCCTGTGGCCTATTGGTGGAAATCAGTAAGGTCTTTGGAGAAATCAAAGGCAAGATCACCACATCCTACATGCTCATAAAGATCACTGCCCTGCAAACACATGATAATGACTTTGTGCATAGAGCAATTTCGCCGAGTTCAGTGCTTTGATGTTACAATTTACTTCATGTATATCGAGCCACTTTGAATATATTGAGTTTCCTCACAAGTCCGTGAATAATAAGGATTGGGGCATAAGATGACTTCTTAAGAAGCAAATAAATCAGTGGAGTTGAGTATGAGAAGTTTACTCTTTGCAAAGCTCCTTTGAAGTGTAAATGTTTGGGCATCATTTTGTTATGAGCCTGTTTTGTTCTCTCAAGCTCAGCTGGTGCGATAACATTGAGATTTAGAAGAACGACTGAAAGAGGAGAAAAGCTCAATAGATATTTCAAGAAGTCAAAAGTGATTTTCATGCCATTATGAATACTGACAATCCTATTATTTTTTAATTGTTTAAGCTTTTTTCTTTTAATAAGTGTCAATACTACAAAATTCTGAAATAAATATACTAACCTAATCAGTCTCAAGGCGTACTGTAATAGTATGGCAGTAGCATAATTTTTTAAGAACTAAGAGGAGATATTCAACGTATCTCAGAATAAACAGCAGTCACTTTCTATTTAACATTCATATTATAGATTCGCAGAAAGACCTATTTTGGTAAAAAAAACCCCATATTTAGAAGAAAACCCTTGCAAGTGAAAAATTTTAACACCATCTATGGCTTATGTCACTCTGTCACTGCTGTTTTATGAATACTTTCTGGCTAAAATTTTGAATAGTAGAAGAAATTTAAATGGGTTGAATTAAATATGTGATAATTATATCAGGCAATTTTATATAATGTCAGAAGAATTTCACTAGAAAAGTTGCAAAAATACTTTCTTATCCAAAATATTATGATGGGCCACTTCTATTTTAAAACTATTTTTTTTTTATTTTATTTTGAGAGTTAATTTGATTTCTTCAGGAGAATTGCTTATATAGTAAAAAGTAGGCAGAAAAATGTGCTAAAATTATATCAGATCAATCTCTCCTTGTAGTTAACTCAGTTGAAGAATAAGTTCTAAATTTTACACTAACATAACAGAGCATGAAATGTGCCATAGCATTATTTTCCTCTGATATTCAAGCACATTTTAGCTTTTAATTTTTACAGCATTTACAGCACTGTTGAATACTTGTGCAGACAATATTTTATATTCTGTTGAGGAAAGGTGTCAATTTTATGTAAACTAAATTATGCATGCTAAATTTTGGAACCATTTATTTTTCTTTGAATGATACAATGCTCACATTAAATATAGATGGACGCCAGAGGAAGTAGCATAAGCCAGTGATTTTTCTGTGTTGTGGGAACTAGAGGATCTGGGTCTGTTTCCAATTCTGCCACTTAATCGTTATATCACCTTGAGCAAAGTCCCTCTAACAAAAGCAAATTTAGGTGCTTCAAGTTATACATCCAGCTTCGAATCTGAGCACCTAAATATGCAGGTACCTTTGAATAAGGAAATTAAACCATATAGAGAGTGAAGATATTTATTTTTATATCTTAACATGACCTTTGGTACACAATGTTGGCTTTCAGATTCCAAAAACTTGTCCTGA
Source organism: Apaloderma vittatum (assembly GCF_000703405.1). Classification (NCBI taxonomy): domain Eukaryota; kingdom Metazoa; phylum Chordata; class Aves; order Trogoniformes; family Trogonidae; genus Apaloderma; species Apaloderma vittatum. Next base: position 59,930 of record NW_009695155.1, on the reverse strand, counting down.
CCCTTTTAACGCCACATGCAGAGTGAGTATCATAAGTTCTTACGTAGTGGGAAGGGGTCACTGTAAAACAAGGGACATCTTTTCATGAGAGGTATTCGTGATACATTTTCAAATCTTCAGAGAATATCAGAACATATAGAAAAAATTCTATTACTACAAATGGGTTTTGCAATGATTCGAAGCATTTCTATCCATAGTAGGGTGAAGCAGTACCCAGTAAACTAGAAACTGGGAAGTTATAAAGAGAATATCCTGCATGAGACTTTAGTTTGGAAAGCTCAGAAGTAAGAGAGAGGATATAGGAGGAGGACAGGAAAGTTGAACAGTTGTACATAGGGACTGGAGAAAAGCAAACATCAGGAGCAGGATAGGGACAGAAGAAAGACTCAGAAAAAGATCTATGTATATTTAATCTCTAAAAACATTTAATCTCTATGTGAAAAAAAAAAATTACAAATAATTGCTTTCCCTTCTCTGTTACAGCAAAATAATTAGCATAACCACTCTACTAGCCAGACCTTGCAAGGGAGCAGTTTCTGGACTAAATGGAAAAATCAAAATCCCTCCTAAGAAAGGGAAGGGAATCTGAAGGAGACTGCCCTTACAGTCAGGGCAACCTAGTGTTTCCCTGCCTCTAACTCGAGCCGCACTGGGCGTCACAGAGAGGACACAGCCCTGAAGCATCACAGTACAGGGGAACATGGAGTTATGGATTGCAGGCAACTGTTAGAATGTGGTTCTAATTTGAAAAATCCCTTTCATTCTGGCATTCAGGCCGCATCAGGATAACAAAGCCATGTGGTTATGCTACTATATCAGGACGAGAACAGATTGAACCTGTTAAACATATGATCGGTCCTTCTGTGAACAGAAAGTGTTGTTCTCCCAGCCCCCAGTTTGATTTCTACACTCGCTATGCCCTGTTCTGCCCTAAACACATGTCAGCCCATGCTTGAGTGTTCATTTCAACACCGGTGTTGTGTGAGCAGCTGTGTTCACATCTGTTGACAATGAAAGGATTTGAGTTGTCGAGGTGCTGTACTCCTTTGCTTTCGGTCTGCCTGTAACGAGGACCACAGCCAAGATGAATACTCTTCTAGATCACTTTATTTGGAATTTAAACACTGTAGCACTAATGTTACTGCTCTGCTATGCCATTTGTCTGCGCCTCTGTGAGTTCTTACTTCCACTAGTGTGAGGATATAGCCCTAGACTTAAAATCTAGCACTGACTCTGTTACGTCCTCCTGTCAAAAATCTGAAAAACCCAGATACCAACAAAAGCAGAACTGTTCTTTTCACAATACCATGTCAGCTGGTGCGTACCCAGGTTCTCCTCTCTTCTTGCTCGTTTTGCGATACTTGTGCTGTGTGCTTTAGTCTCCCTCCTCTGTTATCAGTGCCCTGGACAGACAAGTAATCCAGATCAGCAGATGGCAGAAGTCCAGAAGGGCTACTACATGCAAAAAGCAGAAGAGAATTTCAGTGTTTCAGGGGCTGGGGTTGAGCTGTTGGTGGAAATTACGGATTTTACACTTTATATAGTACATGCACAGCTTCAATCTTCTGCAGCCAGAGATCCTTAGTCCTAATTGTGGCAAGGTGTGCCCCTATCTGAATCAAATTCAACATTCATGGGTCATGTCAAATTCAGGCAGAACTGAGTGCACCCTCAGTAAGTTTGCCGATGACACCAAGCTGTGTGGCACCGTGGACTCACTTGAGGGAAGAGATGCCATCCAGAGGGACCTTGATAGGCTTGAGAAATGGGCCAGTGCAAACTGCATGAGCTTCAACATGTCAAAATGCAAGGTCCTTCACCTGGGTTGGGCCAATCCCAGGCACAAATACAAACTGGACACAGAGTGGGTTGAGAGTAGCCCTGAAGAGGAGGATTTGGGTATGTTGATAGATGAGAAACTCAACATGAGCCAACAGGGCACTCATGCAGTCCAGAAGGCCAGCTATATCCTCGGATGTACCAAGAGAAACGTAGCCAGCAGGTCATGAGAGGTGATTCTCCCCCTTTACACTGCTCTTGTGAGACCCCATCTTGAATACTGCGTCCAGTTCTGGTGTCCCCACCGTAAGAGGGACATAGATCTGTTAGAACGCGTTCAGAGGAGGGCCACAAGGATGATCCAGGGTCTGGAGCAGCTCTGCTACGAGGACAGGCTGAGGGAGCTGGGATTGTTCAGTCTTGAACAGAGAAGACTTCAGGGGGACCTAATAGCTGCCTTCCAATACCTGAAGGGAACCTACAGGAAGGCTGAGGAGGAACTTTTTACAAGAGTGTCCTCTGATAGGACAAGGGAAAATGGGGTTAAGTTGAAGGAGAATAAATTTAGGTTAGACCTTAGGAAGAAATTCTTAAGTACAAGGGTGGCAAGACTTTGGAATAAATTGCCCAGAGATGTTGTTGCTGCCCCCTCCCTGGAGGTGTTCAAGGCCAAGTTGGATAGGGCCTTGAGTAGCCTGATCTAATTGACAGGTGTCCCTGCCCATGACAGGGAGGTTGGATTAGATGGTCTCTAAGGTCCCTTCCAGCCTAGGCCGTTCTATTTTTCTATGAATAAAGGAATTTGAAGCTTAGCTGTTTTGATACAAAACCATTGAATGTTCAGCACATCTAAATTTATGTATCTTACACAAAGTAAGATAAAAATTGGTTTTATGCACCCTCTCCTTTAACTAAACTGGATTTCCAAACTGTTAAACCACATACATCTTCAGAATGGATTTCAAGGACATGATGCAAGGACCAAACAAGTTAACAGTTCAAGATTTCACCTTTGTGCATCAAGTTTTGCAACACATTAATGTAACTCTATATGACTTCAGAACCAGCACCTGATTGGATATACGGCTCAGCATCATGTATAAAAAATTCAATTTCATAAAAAACATTTAAACGTCACCCAAGGCAAAATGTAAATTGTCAGAGCTACCTTTCTATCTGGGATCTAAAGTGAACCTTGCAGGTTAGCATGCCTTCTCCTCTCTGCCGTCTTCCCCACCACACATACAAACAAACACCTGTTTCCTACCTTGGATATCATTCAAGAGTAAGAGTAAGGATAATAACTCATACTCTCCTTGTAGCAGAGATAAACTGAATAATGTATAGTTTGCTTATTGGACTGTTTTATTCATAAGTGGGTGTGGTGTGACATAAAAAGGAGGTGCTCAGCCAATGCTAAGTCAAGGTGAATCACAGATTTGATTTTGAAATTGATGGGGTTGTGGTCACATTTGTCTCCTGATGCAATTCATTTCATAGTTTGGGACACACAAAGCTGTGAGTATCAGGAAGTCTATTTGGGTAATACGTTTGTCAAGGAGTGAGACCTGTTTTCCTAAGCAGGTTGGTCATCTGCATTTTACACCATTAGATAAATATTAGATAAATATTAGATAAATATTTTTACACGTATTTTTACATATATCTCTCCCTCATCAGATACTTACCTCTTGTATCTTTGCATATTTTTTGAGTCTAAGCCATAACCTGATAACCACCTTATGTTTACTGTACTTTAATTGTGGTTCCATGGTGTGCTTGACTTCTTTCTTCCAGCAAGAGGAACCTCGTTGTGTTCTCAGAGACAGTAAAACTAATTAATGAAATATTATTATCTGGTAGGCACATTGTTTTGTTATTGGCTTTTAAAGAAACACGTTACACCATTCCAAGGTGATGGGCCCTGGGACCACCTCTGTGGTCTGTGTTATCACAGCACCTAATGTAATGGAGTCTGACTTTCTCACGTTATAACATAACACAAATGAACAAGTGACAGTAGCAAAAAGGTAGCACTGAGAAGTTCCAACTACCAGTGATCAGAGCTGAAAGGGACTTCAAAGTTCACTGGCAGAGAAAAGCCTGAAGTTACAATGTGTAGTAAGTGAACAGGGGAGAATCAAGCACTTAACTTGTAGTGCATGAACAATGAAAATTTGATTAAATGAAAGCTCCTGCTACTAGGTTTCGACTTTAAAATGATTGCTCTGGAAGGCTAGAGTAGACAGCGTAGTTCATAATTAGCATACTAGAGAAATAATGCAAATAAATAAACAACATTCTCAAAGGCAAAAATCCTAGCGTTACATAACTGATACTTACGAATGACTGCTGGCTGGAAAGGTCTTTGCAAAGTTTCATATTCATTATCCTTGAGGCAAAGAGAATTAAAATAAAGGAGAAAAGAGATCCTCAAGAAGACTTCAGTGCAGACAGCACAGACTCAATTTCCATCTAAAGTAATGGTGTGAGCAATCTCACACCATTACTCCCAGCTCCAATAAGTTCATTGTGTCCGCATTACTGCCTACAAGCTGCACACACAAAAGGAGAAACTAAGGTTTCTCTCATTGCACCATCTCATTTGGATAATGGAGTTCAGTATGATGGGAGTTTTCGTGTCATGGATGAGCAGCCTAAATGATAGAGAAATGAAAAGTCATCAGCAGCCAAAGGCATATGTTGGACTGACACAGCGTTACCACACTAAGCCAGAGACACCCCAGGAAAGTAAGATACTACTTCTAGGGCATATTGATCCCATAGGCATAGGTTGACAGAAAGAAAATATATTTCTTTTGTGCATTTGCTGCTACAATTCATCTACAGAGACTAGAGAATCATCTATTTAAGGAAGATTTAAGGGGAAAAGACAACCCAGACTGTCAACACTCTGTAAGTTTTAACTGATTCTTCTCTGCATAAGCCAAATAACGGCTTATATAAACAGAGCAAGGTATATAAACTTCCTATATGTAGTATATTCAGTTGAATAAACAGTTTGCATACTAATGTAAACGGCTTAGGTGTTATAATGTGCTGGTGCTATAGCAGGTTCTTAGTTACAGACTTCATAACTCAAAAGGGAATGTGTATATTCAGGTTTTTCGATCAAAAATAAATATACCCAGCGACTGTGAATATTTTCTCCTTTAATCTTATAGCTTTTGTCTCAGTGCTTTCAGCCAGTTTCACAAAGATATACTTGGTTTGTAAAAGCCTTTATTTTTTCCTTTGAAGGTGACTGGAAATAACAGTAGTGTGGTTTTTTTCCCCGGTATTATGAATCAAAACATGGATGCTTAAGGTTTATGACAGAGGTAATGTCATTGCCTGCTTTCTAGGAAAACTAAACAAAATAAAGAAAAATGTCTCATGAGATATTTGCAATTTACCTGAAGAGGAAGAAAATATTTCGCAGAATCTGGTAGTTGATCCTCTGGTGTTACACATCAGCTGGGGCTGTGTCTATAGAATTTCATCACTGACTGCCCTTAGACTCTGTGGTTTAAACCTTGCTGTATGGCTGGTTACATTAGATACATTCTCTTCTTTATGTGCAATAAGAAGGCAATCTCAGAAGAGGACTTCCCAAGTCTGTCATCAGCTAAATTAGGAAATGAAAATTGATTCCTAGGGGCCATGTTACAAAAGTTATGGGTTCTTTTAAGAAATTCAGCATTTGAAATACAACTTGGTGTCACTAACAACACAATCCATAAGCATTGCCAAAACGATTCTTAAAAAAACCCCGTGGTGGGGGTAAGCCATGATGCTGCAGCATTTATTTCTCTCTTAATTACAGGTGTCGATGTCTCTGCCATCTGGCCTGCCTCATGACAAAGTCTCAACAGCCAAAGAGTACTGAAATAAATAGACAATTAGTAAAATGCATTAACTGCATGCACTGCTGAGTAAGCAATTGTTGCCAGCACTAAAGCAGTTTCCTCACCCACAGATCCTAGAGTAATTTCTCCAATTGCTCTATCAACATATAGGACTAGAGTTGCCCTTCTGTCTGCTGAATGGGTAGCTCAGGACAGCTAGTCAAGTCATCAAGATTTTAAGCCCAGACTAAGAAAGACTGTCACTCTCTCTGGTGCTCGAATAAACTTCACAACTGGTTTCAGCAATTAATCTATTTTCAGATCAGATATGCAGTACATCTGCATAACATCACGACTTTATAGCTGGTACTGTAGTAGAAGATTATAGTGCAGTAAACACTCAGTTCTAGAGTCACTAGAATCCAAACTCTGGTACCTCCATTAGGAGTTTAGTTCCATTGTCTCGCTCTAGAGAGGATGAACAGAAACAGGTCCCGTGGGGGAGGGATTTAGCTCAAATATAAGATGAATTGCCTGCTGAAGCAGGGAACACTGATCACCAAGTCCCAGCTTGATGCCAAAACCTCATAGTGTGGATCTAGACAAATTGCTTGTGCAGGTGATGCTGTTTGCGCCCACAAGTACTACATTGAAACATGGGGAGGAGAACAGCGATACAGCTCATGAATCTCCAGGTAAATTTGGGTGGATATCAATATATGAAATATGTACTGACAAGAGTTCATGCCTGCAAAACCCTCTGGACTTCACTGTGTGTCCCTACAGCATCAATGGATAAAGCTGGTCCAGTAGAAAACTAGGAGGAGTGTTTCAAACATGATTCATATTCATATCCCTTCCAAGACATACACAGAATAACAATACCAGAATACTAGAATATCAGGCTCGAAGGGGCCACAAGGATTATCTGGTCCAAACTTTCTTGGCAAAAACCAGTCCAGACAAGATGGCCCGGCATCCTGTCCAGCCGAATCTTAAAAGTGCCCAGTGTTGGAGAATCCAATTGAAAATATAGAAGAGGAAAGATATTTTTTTAGAATGCTACTCTGACTGCTAAGTAACAGAATAATGCTGGCAACTTAGCTGTGCCTGATGTGGAGCTAACAAGTCCTCAGGTTACTCCTTGCATGACCTCCAGTTTCTGGTTTCATTAAAACTTTATTGGTTCATGTGTTCCCTTGCTATGAAAAAGAACATATCTGTTTTCAGATATATTCATGAAACTTCCATTGACATCATTAGGAGCTGTGAGTGGCTGACACCAGGATTTGGGCCTTCAAAGTCTGTGGCACCCGAAGGAGTTGTGTTTACGTATTTTCCTTGATTTCATCTGTGACTATCCTGGGATACAGCTGCTCAACCAAACAACAAACATACTTCAGGAACTAGAATGGTGCATGAGACACTATCTAGTGCAAATGAAGGTGTCCACAGGGCATGAAGCAAATATATGGAATTCATGCAATATTCACATATTTGCTTTCCATTACTAATGTTCTTCTCGCATTTTCAGTGAATTACTCCATCACAATATTTATTCATGAAAATATTAAAGCAGAAGTAAAGTGTGGGATTAAGCAGAGGAAAATATCAGGAAATACATAAGAGTAGAACAAACAGTTGTAAAAATGATCATAACAGAACAGAAAATGCTTCTGCATATCTCCTCATATTATGACTATAAAAGATTGATTAATCCTACTCTGTGCCAGAGAATATAATGAACATGATACCATTTTCCTCTTAAGTGAAGCAATCTGTTTTATGGTAAATGATTGCCAAAAAAATTGCATTAGATAGCTATTTAGTCTTGATAATAGATTAAAAGCTGTATTGTATCACCAAAGCATTATCAGTCCAGTGTACAGCAATATTGCAGAGGCAATCACGGATGAGAAATGTGACACTGCAGTTCCCTTTTTGGGGTCACTGCTCCCTCATCTGCTGCAGAGCCGTGAGCAGCCATGCCCAGTTTTCATCCGTTCTTCTCTTGCACCATTAGGAAGGTGAATCTTACCCACTCCCACACTTACCTAAGAGGAAGGACTGTCACTACATCTTTACTTTGTGCAGGTGGAACAACAAAAGGAAAACATCAAAACCCGTTGTTCTTGAAAAGATTCATAACTCTTACTGCACAAAATAATTTCCCGGTGAGTTAAACGCAGTCTCTGCATAAAATTCTGACCCCAGAAGTTAGTAGTGTAAATGAATCTCAAATCCTATGATTTCTGGGGGATATTGTAGGACAGTTAAGATTTTCTGTAGTCAACTATCACAAGATTCAAAAGCAAAATGCAGATTTCAAACGCTTTCTGAGCTTGCCTGTAAACCACATCATAGTTTATGTTGTCATGGTATAGCAAAGATATTAGAGACTAATATTTTTTTAGATATTGGAGCAGGAACAAAACTAACGAGAAGCAATGGCTGGACTGTAAAACTAGTGGCTGGAAGAGACTCATAGTAAAAGCAAAACACATATTTTAATTCATTAGTCACTGAAACAAGTTAATGAGGGAAGATATCTACATGTCTGAATTCTTACAGTCAGTGGCTTTGATCCATGTTAATTTCTTCCAGCTGATGTTCTTCTGAAACATATACTTCAATTAAACAGAAGATAGTGACTATATGCAGGTATGTAAGAGTGGAAATTATCAGAAGTTAATTTATTAATTAGTCTAGAGGGATTTTTTTGTTTTTTAAAATATTTTTGGAGATTTTTACTTTTTAATAGGGAAAAGAAGTTTCACCTTTGTGAAAACTGAGGAGTGCTTATCTTAGGGATTGTTTTTTTATTTTCTTTGTTCACAAAGTATCATAACCTGAACTGTAGGTGAACTGTCTCTGATTTATCTGTAATTTCATTATTGTGACAGTACAGGCAAGATAATGTCAAATCAGCACAAATTATTATATTAATGCTTTACTTTTTCTGCTCAGGCTGTGTGATTTACAATAGTTATGACTGCTGAAAAGTATTTCCTACATAACTTTTGTTTCTATAACACTTATCATGGCCTATACATAAGTGTAGGACAAGAGAATGGGCTACAAAAAAAATGGAGAGTTATTAAATGATGACTAGGTACTTCCTGATTACAAATTGATAGCTGAACCTAGAAGGACTGTTGTGAACATCTAGGTTGCCTCCTCAGTAACACAAGCCCTTGGTCTAATAAATTACTGCAGCAAATTAGTTTCTTCTTAGATCTAGAGCATGTGTTTGAACTGTATTGATTTTTTCATTGAAAGATCTGATGTAACAAAAAATCCTACCACAACTTCATGCAAGTTCTCTCCATGCTTAATTACCCACACCATTAGGAAATTAAATAAAGGAGTTTTCTGTTTGGTTTTGTTGGTGGTGTTTTTGTTTTTTTTTAATTTGCCTGCCTTCAGCTTGCATGACTTTGCCTGGGCTACAGAAGCTCCTGCCACTATTAAAGTCCTTGTAGGTTACGGTCACAGTATTTGTTTACCTTCTGAGGTAAATCCATGGCAGAAGTTGGCTCCAGTGTCTCTCTGTGGAGTAACATGACTGTAGTTATCATGACAGGGGAACTGAAGCCTTCCTGGAGCCACTCAACAAGATCTGCAATGCCCACGCGTGACATGAGAGAAAGCAGAGCAAGGAAAACAGTATGATGAGCTCAGAGCCACAGGTGTAAAAGAAGAAGGGGACATTCCATCAAAGTAACATGGCTGCATAAAGAGGAAATGGAAAAGTGAGAGACCCTAGTGTTCAAATAGCTGTAGATGCTATGATTCGTATACAAGTGTCTGGAAAAGCTACCTGAACCAGATGATGATAGTGTCGCAAATAATTCCAAAATAGAATGGGATACATTAACAAATGTAGCAGCAAAATATTGCATCTTATCAATATCTTTCCTTGACTCCACATTGCTGAAAGAGCAGTTGTCATTATAGCACTCAGACACGCATACACATACCTCCTTCTGCTTTTGCTTTTTAAAAGACTCGATTCCCAGTTCCCATATTCCTGACACACTCACACTCTGGAAGAATCAGTAGATTGCACAGTGTGTAAAGTCGCCCCAGGCTCCTGCCTTCAATCCCTTTAATGTTTGCTAAAGCATTTAGGTACACCCTGATGCTTATCACAGTATCATCCAGTGTGGTTTAAGACCTGGTTGAATCTGTTATGTTAAGAGGTAAGGTATAAAGAAGACTGTAACCATAAGTGTTTGAATGTAATGTATATGTCCATGTTAGAGGCAGACAAAGATATTATATAGCTTATATCTTTCAGTAAATAAGGCTATTAACATTTCTTTGTTTTTCATACACAGGTCAATTAAAGTATACTCCTCCTACTGAGAATGATATAATACAATTTCAATGTTAATTCATTCTCATCCTCCCTCATCATAAACCTTTCTTGCACAACTGAATCCACTCCAGGCTATTCAGCCCTGCATGCACATCTTGCATTTCTTTAGAGTTTTCAGTAGAGAGATCATCTGAACTGCGACAGTTAATAAAAAGTTAATTAAAAGTTCTGTACACTCATGGTGCTAGGAGTTGAGACACTAAAAATTCAACTTATGGGTATATTGTCAGACCATTCCAAGAGAACATTTGTTTAATTTTCCTATGAGACACTCTTATCCTACTCAAAGAATGCGAAGACCAAACTGGGTCTCAGTTGTGACTGGATAATAAGATAACAAATGATAGGTTTTACACACATGAACCAAACTTTCCATTCTTGACAGTTCCAAGTGGAAAAACAGTCTTTGTGTGCTACACCAGTAGTATTCTCACTTTCTTTAACTATAACATACAACCTGAATAGATGTAAAAACATCTAAACCAACCCAAAACAAATCAATGGTTTCAGTGAAAGTGGAGGCTGTTCCATCTCCCTAGAGATGATCAGCACCACTTAAGACTGGCTGCTATGTTACTCTCCATCCCCCAGTGTAATAGAGGAAACTTACCCTTAATGATTTAATACTTCTAAGTCTCAATGAGCTTAGTCTAAATTGTTTCATAATGAAAAAAAAGATTTACATATTTAGTTAAATATTTTAATGGATAACTGTTATTTTTATATTAAGTAGATGGCTAAATATACAGCATGTTACTACTTTTATCATCTTAATGTGGCATGACCAAAGATAAGAGGAAGCAATGGAACAAATACTTCCAGCGACTGCTAAATTCCAAGAGTTCTGGGCATGAAGTGCAGTCCTTGGTGCAATATAAACGGGTAAACTAGAGGGCAGACTCTGCTCGAACTGCTCTTTTTTTCACCATCACACTACTTTTCATGCCCACCGCCTGGCTAGAAAAACAGAGAAACAAACTCAGGAGCTGTCCAGTCTCCAGAGCCATTGGAACTTCTAAAAAAGACTGTACTGACCTGGAGGCACAAGCTTCTGCAGATAGCTACTTTATCACGTCATAAATATGTGCTTTGATTACAATATCCATTCACTGCTCCCATCAGTACAAAGATAGACTTATTGTACCAAGGCTAAATACACTCTTGGCTTGAGGAAATAAAAATTACTATATTTCATTCAGAATACACTTTGGACCACATTCCTAGGCCCCGTTACATTTTAGTCCCAGAAAAGATGGAATTAAAATAACTCAAAATCAACAGGAAAACAGTGCATTGGATTTTTAGTTGCGTCCACTCATCACATCTTTATCTTTCTCCACCATTATCAGAAAAAATGTTTTTGCACTAGCCCTGTCAGCTGATTGAATTTATGCTGTCTCCGAGGTCTCATCTGGACTGTGCCTACTGTCAGCAGTGCTCACTGTCCCTGGGTTACTTGAAGGTCTCACTGTCCCTGGTGGTATCACCTACTGTGGAAGTTAAAGCGGTGGCCCTTTAGCAGATACATTAATAAAGTCCATCTCTTATTATTTCAATTATCTTCAGGTAGATTCTTTGCTGGAAGATCACACCAAACAGTCTCAGGTAGCTCAAGGGTAGGTTTTTGAGACCTCCAAATTAAGTGTAACAAGCATCAGACTTTTTTAGTAAATTCTGTGTTGCAGATGATACTCAGGGATGGAAAATATGTTTCTGTGTTTGCCTGTTTCTACTGTAACAGAGTGTGGATTGTCCAAGGTCAGTTGATGTCTATGTCTTTACAGCCATCCCAGTGACTCAAGGCACCCAGGTCCTGTGGGTCTTGCAGGCACCTGACTGCCTGGTTTGCTTGAATTGGCAGGAGTCCTTTCTCTCTTTGAGGATCCTTGGTCACTTCAGTCATCAAAAGGATGCAATTGCCTGCAGCAACCCCCAACACGTCAGTCACCTCAATTACTCACCTCAGCCTGTTGTGATTTACAGGAAAGTGTAGCACAAGTATCATGGAACTGATAGAACCTGTTTTGAAAAGATTGTGTACACAGGCACTCTTTAGAGCCCATATGTTTTGAATTACCTCTGTATTTCTAAAAATATGATCCTTCAATACATATAACTGGAGCAATTATTCACAATTTTTAAACTAAAACTAAAAATTATCAAAATTGCTTTCCTAGTAAAAAATTAAATCAAATAAATTCAGTTGACCCTTTAATTACCAGGTCAGCAAATGCTTGGCATTAGAAGAAAGTTTTGTTCCAAACAGCTATGACTACCAAAGTTTCCCATTTGGGTTTAATGTAGGAAGCAGTGTGTGACTGACCGTACTTGTAGGTTATTGCTTTGTGAAATGTGCATTTCTTTGCAACACATTAACTGAATCGCCAAGGTACATAGCATGATAACCTGGAAAACGTTGTTAGTTTTGTTTACAGACACGTGGAAGAGAAATATAAATAATAAAGAGCATGGACAATAACTTTAATCATCCTCATCATCTCTATGGCAACAAGTTCTAGGGGGAACAGGTTCAAAAAAGCAACTGCTGCTTAGGTGCCTCAATCCATTAATTACTTTATTATCAATTATAAATCAGTAGTCAATTAGAATTATAATATTTTTTATTCTTAATTATTCACGCAATTTTAGTAAACCTTGACCACAAACCAGGTTGCAATATTAACCTTTGTATCTGTGACATCTTTCAGGTTTTGATCTGCTCTTTAATACACTTCTTGCTTTTCTTGCACTGTGCTCTGGCCTCTAAGTCGGCTCAGTGAAATACAATTTACAGAATAACATTTGGAGTATCTTTAACACAAGAATAATGTGTATCTTGAATTTATAAATAACAGAGACCACTCTTAAATACCTATGACCTTTCAGTTATATGCACAGACATCCAGTACGGTACTGTGAAACACAGCATAACTTGAAAGCACAGTGTTGCCTCACAAAATTAAATGTAATAATTGCAGGTAGAAAAGAACAATTATCTCTAGACTGTGAATTCTTTTACAGCTCCTACTATTAAGAATACTGCTACTACAGTATACTGTATCTATTGTTGAAAAGTCGTTTTACATCCAAGTTATAGGAAATATGAAAACAAGAACTTCAGCCAACTAAAATAATTATGATAATCTTGTTCAAAAAAGAAGTTCCAATCCTGTGTTATTGAAGTAAATAGGATTTTTGCCATCAAATCTGAAGGAGTCCAGGACTAGGCCCTGTATTTTTCAGTGGTTCAGAGTATTGACTCATATGCCATATAATGTTATTGACCATTCCTTAGACTTCTTAAAGTTTCTCCTGTGTTGACTTTTTTCTGATTTTGTTTGCTACAACTCCGTTTAAAACCATGGCAACTCTCTTGGCAGTCTTCGAACCTTTCATTATCTCCTTTTTAACTTGAACGTTATTTCCCAAAGAAGGCAAAGGATGGAAAGAAAGATGAAAGGAGAACTGGATTCCCTGTTCAAAGGTAGCTTATGTTAACTCTCCTTTGGAGTACATGCTATTTCATAATTTTAGCCTAACAACCAAAAGGAAAGCTGTCAAAACTGCAAAACAACATCTTTATCTTTCTCTAGACCTTCATAAACAGTGTGAGAAAATGTTAAACGATAAACCTTAGTGCATTTATTGCTTAGAGCACGAGCTATCAAAATATTCCATGTTTCAGACATTTATTGAGCTGTGGAAACTGTGAAGCTACTACTATTCCCATTCTGAATTTTTCTTATAAAACAGATAATATCAACAACAACAAATGATTAAACAAAACTGAGAATTTCACCCAGGGCAAAATTTCTCCATAAGTTCCCAAAAGAACAAAGATTTTTGTCATGGGCAACAACTCAGTCATTTTACCAGACAACGCAATTATTTTGTGGCAAAATCTGATACGTCGTTGCTCTGGAATGGAGAAAAGCTGGTTTTGTTTGATGCCTAAAAAAATAAATATGTAAGTAAGTTAACTATAAGATATTTTGTTCTATGAGCAGCATTATCAGGGTGTGTAGAGACAAGTGCTTTGATACAAATCCTTTTTAGCAGAAATGCAGTAGTGTAGCATCATTTAATTCTACCATGGTAGGAAAAAATAGCGCTTTGGCTGGTTTCTCAATATTGAATAAATTAAGTAATGCAGACGGTGCTACTAAAGTAATCAAGAATGGCAATATTATAATTTGCATTACAATGTTACTTAGGTATTGCAACAAAAATGAGGTCCTGTTTGCATAGCACATGAAAAATGTTTTTTTCCAAACATGTACAGGCCAAGTTATGCAGAGGCAAAAGGGAGTTGGAAGGCACTGGGAAAATCAAGAAATCTAAAGACATTTGTCCCTTTGTTGATGTCAGCAGTCTGTGGCAGAGCAGGGACAGAATCTCCAGAGTCTTTATTTAGTACTTTTAAGACTATTCAGTTCTAGTTTGTGTAAATGCTATCAGAAACTAACATTAAGATTTCCTCAAAAACACAAATGCTCATTGCAGTGTGTTTTATAGTGACTGAAACTCTTTCTAACCTTTCTTGCAGTAAAGAAATCCTCATATGTCTCTGACAGTTCATGTGGTTTGTAGAGTGATGCATATCACAACACTACAACGGATGAAGCACAGATTTCTGAATTTTCAGGGTCTTCACTCCGAGAGAGTCCTTAAATTTCCATCATGACAGAACAAGTTAAGGACCTCATGCATTTTGAGGAGAGAGAAGATAGCTTCCGCCAAGGCACTTTATGGAAAAGACAAGGGAATATAAGACGGTGTGCAGTCTTACATGTTATTCTCAGGTGAATCTCTCCACACAGATATCTTAATATTCAGCTGCTATTCACACTACAGGAACTCGACTAAGGCCAGTAGACTAGCCCAGATACAATATCAGAGCAATTATTGTGTTAATCTAGAGCAATTTTTCTGAACCTGATGAGGTTCCTGTGGCAGAGAGCTGAGGGAAGTGAAGGTGTCATTATGGACTCTGGTGCTGGCTACACCTGTGTGATACTTGGTGTAATCAGGGCTTGTGGCTTTGGGTCTTGTGTTAGTCAATGGTCCTTTTAGCACTCCTACGGGTTGCATATTGAAACCGAGATCAAATGGTTCACACATGCTTGTTCGTAACATAAATAGTTATGCCATACACTTGTTTATGATCTTCACAAAACATTATTTACATGTATAATATTATATATCCATGCATAAATATAATCTTTTATGTATACATACAGGTATGCATATACTTATACCACCAACACCTACAAAAGCTCAATTTTATTCTCGTTACATTACATGGAATTATCGTCAGACTCCACAGAAGAAATAGTGACCTACAGTTTTTATGCAGTGGCTGCAAGCATGCTAAGATCTTGAGCTTTGTTTTGGGGCTTTTAATGATGATCAACACTTAAATGAATGTCTTTGAAAAGCCACTTTACCTGTTTGATAAAACACATTGTACAAACAAGTCTAGTTAATTGTTGCTGTGAATTCAACTTTATGGTTGCTCTAGTAAAAATCTGTCTTGTTTAAACACAACAGTTGTGGATTTAATTAAATATGTTGTTCAGTGGAGCATCTGTTTAAAACATTAATGAATGGCAGCTCCTCCGAGACCTCTGCATATAAGGGTTTTTCACTCCATAGCACAACCTTAAAAAGTGTTTTAGAAGTTACGATTAGTTGATCCTTTTTGGGGGGCAGATTTTTCATCATTAAAAGTCACTTCTTCTCTAAATCTGTCCTAATTGATTTATAACTATTTATGGAATAAAAATAAATTTAAAACCATCAAGGGTCTCACTGACACTGATATTAATGCAGAGATACTCCCTAAATGTGGAAGAGTGCATTTATTTTTTATTGCATGGTGGTGCAACCTGATAGATTTGGGAATACAGAAGTTTCTCTGACTGCAGTAGCTACATGCCTCCACTACGTGTAATAAGATCATCCAAGGATGACTTGCCTGTAGACTATCATAAAAAGATTCTCAATAGAATTGTCACTAGCTTTATTCCATGTTAGAACAAATTATAAATGAACAGACATAGATATTATTAGGGGGTAGTTAGCTCAGTCAGCTGAGCACGGCACTAACAACGCAAAGGTCGTGGGTTCGATTCACATTTGGTCCCCATGTGTTGCCTGATCTAGTCGAGAGGTGGCATCCCTGGCAGCAGGGAGGCTGGATTAAAATGATCTCTAAGGTCCCTTCCAGTTTAGGCCATTCTATGATTCTATGATTCTATGATTATTCTCACACTGCAAGAAGAGTTTCATCCTTAGTTGGAGGTAAGAAACCCTGGCATTCCAGTTTGTTGAAGCTCACTTGGTTAATAAGCAAAGTTGTTGGTCTCCAGAGCTATTCATGTGGCCCCTTTTAGAAGCCAAATGAGTCCCTAAGATATAATAGAGAGAAATCTCTGAGTAAAAAAGTGAAATTTGTTGAACCACCCAGGCTAAATTTAGGAACATATTTTGGTAAAAACATTCATGCTTAGCTTCAGCCAAAGCATCACCCTTTCCTCATTCAAGTCCTTCCAAACATCTGGATTTCCAAGAATGTCTGGTCTTTCAAGTGTTTACCTGTAAAGCTCTTCAGTGCTCAGTATAGCACTCGTGGCTTTCTTTCAAAAATAGGAAGAGTAAAAAGATGTAAGAGGTGTTCAAACTCTACTTTGCTGACTCAAAAGCCAGAAGAGTCAAAGTGATAAATAGATCCACTTTTGCCAAGGTCAGAGGAAAAAATGGATGGGCAGCCTTATACTACAGGCAATAAGAAACCCTCTTTACTTCTTGAGTATTAAGAGAGCGATCTCTCATGAGATTTTTGCCTGAGTACCAAAACTCGCCCTCAAAAAGCCTTTCCATGAAATGTTATAATCAAAGTGGACTCTCATTTCTTAGAGAAAAACAGCAAATATATAGTTCAAGTGACAGAAAAATCCAGAGACAGAAAAATTGCCTTCATTTGAACACTAGTCAAGTTACAGTAGGCTCTGTAAAATTATTCTTCCACATTTTCTCTGCTATGGAAATAATGATAATAATTTAATTATTCAAAACAGGTAATAAATCCTGTTCTTTACTCTAAAGACTATAAAATTACGGGAGGCTCTGGATGTATATTTCATTGTGCATATTTTTTTATATTCATGCAAAGTAGCACACCAGGATAAGTTCCAGATTTTTACAAGTCACTTAATTGATTACATTCTTATTGGGGTAAAGGTGTGGGTCTGAATTAAGAAAATTTGAAATGTTTGCCTTATTTCTTTTCATGCATGATTTATAAAACTAGAGTATTATCAAAATATATTCCAAACAATGCTTTGAAAAATGAAGGTTTCCATCTTTACTTGGTAATACACTCTTTTGCTGGTAGATATCAAATTAATTTACTAAGGAATATAATATAGTAACCTCTATTTTGCAAATGCACAAAACATGAAATTTTGCAAAATACCAGAAAGCTGACACACAAGAATATTAGAATGGTTTGCCAATAGTTTCCAGAAGGTGTCAAAGAGGCCGAGCCTTGTGAGTTCCATCTCAGTGCTATACATCATCTATCTGCTGAATGCTGCTGAGCTTTTGTGCAAATCGTCTATAACAACATACTCAGCCATGGAACTTACAAACATCTTTTCAGTATCAGTCAAAACCAAAGATATATCTATTATATGAGAAAGTAAGTCAGAATATAAACTCCTTTTCCATTACTAAAATAGTCTTTCAGAAGGTCACAGGATTCACCCTGATAACATCTGATTTGTAGTTAACAAATTTTTATAAAACAAACCATTCCTGCCTCTGAGAAAGCAAAAGCCAAAACTCCAGACAGCGTCTTTAAAACATTTTACAATTCTGACCTCAACAGACAAAGAACAGAAACTCAATTAGTGGTGAAAATCTTGGGTTACATTTTGGCATCTACATTCCGGGAAGAAGGGAAATATATACACTTAGAATCTTTTATATATATAATCTCCCTACTCTAATTTATGACAAGAGTATCAGCTTGAATTTTAATTTTCATTGTATATGTCTTAGCTAATCCAGGCTTAAAATTAAATTCTCAAGAGAATCTTGGCTTGTAATGCAGCTATCCATGCACCATGTTCACATCTAGAAGGCATGCTCTCCTACTCACAGCTATGACCACGGGGAATGTGTGAGCAACTGCCAGTAACAGAAGAACGAGGACTGTGCTGTCGAAGCCATCCCATGGCACAGTGGAAGAAGATCGGTAGGCTGCATAAGCAATTTGCTACACGCCTCAGGACCTCCTGCTGCCAGTAAGAGAAAACTAACTGAAAATACGAGATTATTCTGTTAGAAACCTGAGTGGGTAGCAAAACTTTCAGCATTTGGAAGATATGTGAGCTCTGTGACCAAGCAGATGGTGCAGGTTCTCTTCTGAGGACAAGTACATGATGCAGTACAGGCAAAGGAGTAGTCTCAGGTTGCTAAAGAAATGCAACATAAACCCTTGAGGTCCTTAAACAGTAATGAAAACTGTGCCCAGTCAGCGCTTCTAAATGCTGGTAGTGACATTCTTAAATCTGTGAGACTTATTAAACATGACTTCCCTGGGCCCTCCATACCGAGAGAGCAATATTTTCCATCCTTATCCTGCACAGCAAATTTGTTGCTGCACAAATCCTAAAGGCTAGGCCTGAACCCACTGCCTGGACCTGCGAAACCTTACCCTTCCAAATTGTCAGAAACATTTCTAAGGTTTTTCTCTACTTGATTCAAAAGCCTCATTGCACAATGAAATTATGAATATTCAGAGCTCTAAGGCTTTGTTTGTTTGCTTTTTGATGATTTTCTAGAAGACCCATTAGGGATCTAAGGTGTAATTATAGACTACTCCTGATTTTAATTGAAAAAACAGAATGTTAAGTCCTTCCCAAAGTCATCTTTCCTTTCTATGTGTAACAAATGGAAAAGACTTTTATTTAAGCCACAATTAAATATATACTTTTTCCTCACATATAATTACATTTGCTGTATGGCATAATGCCTTCACTTATCCGTAAAATATTAGAGAAAAGAGACTGCACAAAACCTGCTAAAAATACACTAGAAGAAATAATTTTAAAATCTTCTTAGATAAACTGCAAAAGGAACTCTGCAGAATCATAGAATGGCCTAGGCTGGAAGGGAACTTAGAGATCATTTAATCC
Organism: Apaloderma vittatum; assembly: GCF_000703405.1. Classification (NCBI taxonomy): domain Eukaryota; kingdom Metazoa; phylum Chordata; class Aves; order Trogoniformes; family Trogonidae; genus Apaloderma; species Apaloderma vittatum. The sequence goes on along the minus strand of NW_009695155.1, from coordinate 40,719 downwards.
AACCTCCCTGTCGTGGGCAAGGACGCCTCTCAACTAGATCAGGCAACACATGGGGATCGAATTGGGAAACCATTTATCGTGTAGGTCACTTTAAATTTGACTGTTAAATGAAAACAAAGAAAATTTTCTTTTTCAGTTGCTGTAGGGCAAGAAGAGGCACAGAACTGATTGTTCAGAATTGTTCAGAACCAACATTTTGGTTCAGACCCATCTCTTACTGAAAAATTTCTGAGTTATCTTCAGCGGAAATAAAAACATTTACTCTGTCACAGGGATTACTTTTATAAGGACAACTGCCAGGACTGATATAATACTGATAAAAACAAATATTGATGTGAATTTGTGGGCTAAATTCATAGCATAGTCTCACAATATTTTGCCCAAGATGTAGTTTTATAATTCAGGAGAGACCAAATCCAGTGACTACATAAGCATAAAGTGCAATTTACTTTACAGGTCAGGGCTAAAGTATGTTGGCAGATCTCATCAGTAATGTACCAATCATCTTTGTCTAATCACACATAAATTACTTGGGAATTAAACGGAAGCAGTTTACTCCTCAGATAGAAACTCCAAGACACACTCTCAGAGTCATTCTTTCATACCTCAGTAGAAAACTGTATGTCTAGAGGATTCAGTGTTTTCCTGATTGTTGTTTCTTTTCTAAATGCCAATAGATTATTAGCTCCATTTGAAATTTTAGTAAAACAATAAATCTTTTTGGAGAGTCAAGTCTACTTTCTGATTATTTTTTTTTTTATAAGAAGTTCTAATGGTCAGGCACAATTTGGAAAACAAAATTAATTCTTTAACAGACTGGCCTCATGCCCTGCCTTCATTAGAGCTGTGGGACCATTTTGCTTCCTAGAGTTGCATTTAGAGAACTGCAGGGTCTGTGTGTATCTCATTACCCTCTTACTGTCTGGAACACCCTGTGTGCTGCACAGGAGAGAGGCAATGAGTTATGCTTGGAGGTGGAACACAGACCAAAGCAAGAGACACAAAATTCAATTTTAAGCCAGAATATGCCGTTCTCCACCACATAATTTGATATATTAGTTCTTTTAACCCACACGCACCCTCTGTCATTCAGGAGGTAGAACAATGTACCATTGGTGGAAGGGATGAAGTTCTTTGGGAAAAACTACTTGAGAAAGCCAAACAATTCCTGACTAATCAGCAAGAGCCAGATTCTGGTAAAAGGAGAGTAAAAAATGTAAAAAAGTAAAATTGTCTTGGGCATGAGTACAAATAAGAGGGCTTGCACAAAACTGTATGGCTGGAGAGCAGCACTGGAGAGATCACTGACACATCTAATGTAAATTTTCGCAGATGAAAGACCACAGAAATACATCCAGTTTCTAAATTAACCTAAAAGTGACTGGTTTTCTTCACTGTGTGAAGTAAAATTCATGGTGTTTCATGTTTATTTATGTTGAAGAAAGAGATCTTAGTATAAAAATTATCTATAATAACTATTGCATCCCCACAGACTTGATCATCGATTTCCATGTGTTCTATATAGAATGGAATTAATTAGTTATGACTGTACTAATTGTCATCATTTTACTATCTTTGCTATCTTTCATGGCTACTCAGATCCTTCGCCACATGGAATTCCAGGTGCACAGACCCCTTTCTCTGGCAATGCAGTGTTGATCCTGTGGACAGAATTCCCCAAACTGGCATAATGGAAGAACACAAGAGGGAAATTCCGTGCCTTTTTCCTCTTTAAGTAACTATCTATGTGATATGGTAATTGGCAAGTATTCCTTCAGCAGG